>NW_013954252.1:11933-33481 GCF_001266775.1 Austrofundulus limnaeus
ATTATTATTATTTTCATGTTTCCTTCAAATCCAAATACAACATGTGAGGGGACAAAATTTGTGAAAGAAATTGAGATCCAAGAGGTTTAATAATTGTTTCATTACACTTTTAATATACAGGGTGAGTCAAAAGACACAGGATGCTCTTTTATTTTGTCCCAGTATGGCAACTTTCAAGATGGCAGCCATATTGTGAACACATCCCAAAGCATGTGTCGAACTCAAGGCCCATGGTCTAAATGCGGCCCTCCACTGCATTTTATGTGATGTGGGAGAGCCTCAAAGATGTATGATGTATGAACTAAAATAAGCATGTGCTCATTTAAAACCAGATTGACCACAAGCTGAATCTCCCATGATGCATTTTGATTTGAGTTTACATGTAGAGCACATCCTACTACGAGGTGAAGGTGCTGTTACGGTCCCGGGGTCTAGGATACCCAGGACGCACAACAGGTGCACAGGGCTCAAAAAGTAGCCGGTAAAATTTGCTGTGTAAAATCTCCATTTCACTGTATTTTTGCCAGTTATTATGCTGTGGCCCATTTTATACTGGGAAGTGGGAATTTCCCACTTATAATGTGTAAATTTGAACTGGAACACCACCCTCCAGTGGGAATTCTCTAGTTCAACACATCCATTACATGTTGGGGTATTCATATAATTCAGATTCCTGTTTTTCTTAAATAAAAGTGGTGTCCTGAAACTTCTGACTCACACTATAATGTGTAATTAATGCTCTATATCAATATGCAGCTTGTGAGCTGTAGTACCTGTGTAGTATGATTATGTAATAACAGGATGCTCACTGGAAGAAATCTGGAACATCTACTTGAATAATCTGGAAAATGTGCTGCTTTTTATCCTGAAGCTTGTTGCTTTATCAGCTTTGTTTTCTCTGAACACCTCTGTCAGTAATCAGCACACCTGTTATTTATTTAGCTGGTTTCAGATCATCACATACAGAACACCATGGACTTTGTGAACAAGGTGAGGGATGTCATCATGGAGACGGATGAAACTATGGTCTCCTTTGATGTCACATCACTCTTTACGTGCGTTCCTGTTAAGTTCACACAAGAGAATGTAAAAGATGGCAGGTTGGCGTTCCTGGACTGTGATGTCTCAGTTTCGAATGGAGGATGGTTGGAAACTGACATGTATCACAAACCCAGCCATACAGACCAATATTTGCGTTTTGATTCCCATCACCTACTGGAACACAAGTTAGGAGTCATCAGAACTCTGTACCACAGAGCAGACAGTGTCCCCACAAACACCGAAGCCAGGGAGAAAGAGAAGTCACACACGAGACAGGCTCTGGAGCAGTGTGGTTATCCTAACTGGGCTTTTCTGAAAGCAGACAAGAAACCCAAACAGGATTCCAGCCAACAACCAGATGAAAATGAAGACCCTAAACCCAGACCCAAACCAGTCATCATTCCGTATGTGGCAGGAGTTTCAGAGAAACTGAGACATTTATTCTCTAAACATGATGTCCCAGTGTCTTTCAAACTCCAAAACACGTTACGACAAAGATTAGTTCACCCCAAAGATCCAGTTCCCTGGCAAAAACAGAGTAATATAGTATATGCTGTTAAGTGTCAGGAGGACTGTGATCAGTCATACATTGGGGAAACGAAACAGCCACTGTTCAAAAGAATGAGCCAGCATAGACGAGCTACGTCATCGGGTCAGGACTCTGCAGTTTACACTCATCTACAGGCCAGCGGTCACTCTTTCAGGGATGAAGATGTTCTCATCCTTGATAGAGAAGAACGTTGGTTTGAGAGAGGAGTAAAGGAAGCCATCTTTGTGAAGAAAAATCGTCCACCATTAAACAGAGGTGGAGGCTTTCGTGTCCAGCTGTCTTCCGCCCACAGTGCTGTCATTGCAAGTATGACTCAGCCCCCTGTGAGCAAAAGGTGTGAATCAGGGCCCCAATGATACCAACACAAAGAGGGAAAGAGGGACAAAAACAAGGGGATATTGAACCCCCGCTTGCATTCACTACATTCACATAACACAACACAGGTCAGGTGATGGGGACATGACCCTCTATGAACAATAGAGCCAATCAAGCCTATTGTTAGTCGATGGCCCTTTTTTGCATATGACTAACCTGTTTGTCCACGTGGATGCAGGGCTCATAAGGCTGAGTTTCACCTGAAACTCATCAGACTGAAGAAGTCTCTTGGAGGAGAGACGAAACATTTCACTAAAGAAGAACCCGTCCAGAGGACCTATTAATTTTTTCTTTTTGATTTTTTTCTACCTGGATTACTGACATTCATCTGGACATTTAGCTAGTTTACTGTGTCAGCAGTTCATCTCCTTTAATCTTGTTGAGTGTGTTACCTGCAATTCTTAGTTCTTTGATTATAACTTCCGTTTTAGATTTCCAAATCATGACAACTTTCAGTTTTCTGGATTCAGAGATTTTTTAAATTTATTTATTTATTGCCTTATGGGTTTGAGTTTGAGTCCATTTTTATCATAGATGGTAAACAGACTCCAGATGCACTTGTGCCGTTTGTTCAGCCGCCTCATGGAAAAGTACTGGACTCCAGACATGAGCTTGTGTGTCAGCTTAGCATCTCGCCCTGGTTGTGTAGCGGCTGAGGCTGTGTTTGTAGAATTAATGCAACTCAATTTGGAGAAACAAGTGGCGCATGACGGCCCATCAGACAAATCCCCCGTTTATGTAAACATGCTCAGAAGGGAGAGTTTCTCACCCTGACACAGCAGGAAAAAATACCTGGGAGGAAAAATTAAACTCTGTGAACAATTTGATCAGATAAAAACTGTTTATCTGGAGTTTTATTTTTACTTAAAACTTTCGTCCTAAAGGCAGATTGATGTGGTTCTACATCACATGTATCAAACTCAAGGCCCGCAGGCCAAATTTGGCCCACCACAGCATTTTACGTGGCCAACGAGAGCTTCAAAGATGTATTGATGTCTTAAAATAAACTGCTTTAAAGCCAGCATTCACCATAAACTACACCTCCCATAATGCTTACTGATTATTTTACCCCAAAATGAAGACATCCCACCACTGGGTGGAGATGAACAAGCTTCAACTCAATATTTTGCTTCATTTTTGCCAATTATGTTTACTGCAACTGAGTTGTAAAATAAGTAAATAAATAAATGAGTTGTAAATTTCAATTGAAATGCCCCTCCAGTGGACATTCCCTGTTGGAAAGTGGGAGTTCAGAATTCAAGATGGCAGCACAGCTCACTGAATAAAACTCTCTTACTTTTACTTTTAATAGCATTTCTGTATTATTAATTTCACATTTAGTCAGTCTTACTCACATACCTTTTAGTGTTTATAAGAGGACGTGTTAAAACACTGTTTCTATGCAGGAAATACCAGGTAGATCTCAGTTGTTGTTTGTTTGTGTTCAGACAGCAATGAGATGAGGAACATGACATTTTCTCTTTAGTCAAATTTAAACACGAAATGTAGAATTAATTACAACTGGCCCTTTGAGGGCCATCATGATGCTCATGTGGTCCTCAGTGAAAATGGGAGATATTTTTGTCAGTCACATGAGGACAAATATAGCTGGAAGCTATTTCTGGGTTTGAAAGTGGCCCGTCTGTTGGCTGTGAGCCAGAGGCTTGTACTGCAAAGTAATCTAACCTAAACAAAGTTCTGGCTGGTAGTGTTTATTTTACACAGACATGCTTAAATATAGATGCTTCAAATGCTAACCTAACCAAAGTTCTGGCAGGTAGTGTTTATTTTACACAGAGATGCTTAAATATAGATGTTTCATATGCTAAACTCCAAGCTCCAGTGAATATATAGCAACTGTTCTCAAGAGTAAACTTAGGAAGTAATCAACATCTGTAATGCAGATCCAAAGTTCTGTTTGTTACAGATTTCCACAAATATTTAGGATAGAAAATGTCTTCAGACTCTGGCTCCACACTGGATCTTATTTTTTATTAAGAGTGTGTCCACCAAAGAAATTTTGAGTGGTTCTCATTAAGTCTACAGGTGCTGGTCATAAAATTAGAATATTATGAAAAAGTAGATTTATTTCAGTAATTCCATTTAAAAAGTGAAACTTGTATATTATATTCATACATTACATACAAACTCATATATTTCAAATGTTTATTTCGTTTAATTTTGATGATTACAAATGACAACAAATGAAAATCTCAAATTCAGCATATCAGAAAATTAGAATATTACTGAAGACCAATAAAAACAAAGGATTTATAGAAATGTTGGCCAACTGAAAAGTATGAACATGAAAAGTATGAGCATGTACAGCACTCAGTATTTAGTTGGGGCTCCTTTGGCCTGTGTTACTGCAGCAATGCGGCGTGGCATGGAGTCGATCAGTCTGTGGCACTGCTCAGGTGTTATGATAGCCCAGGTTGCTCTAATAGTGGCTTTTAGCTCTTCTGAATTGTTGGGTCTGGTGTATTGCATCTTCTTCTTCACAATACCCCATAGATTTTCTATGGGGTTAAGGTCAGGAGAGTTTGCTGGCCAATTAAGAACAGGGATACCATGGTCCTTCAACCAGGTACTGGTAGCTTTGGCACTGTGTGCAGGTGCCAAGTCCTGTTGGAAAATGAAATCTGCATCTCCAAAATGTTGGTCAGCAGCAGGAAGCATGAAGTGCTCTAAAACTTCCTGGTATGTGGCTGCGTTGACCCTGGACCTCAGAAAACACAATGGACCAACACCAGCAGATGACATGGCACCCCAAACCATCACTGACTGTGGAAACTTTACACTGGACTTCAAGCAACGTGGATGAAGTGCCTCTCTTCTTTTCCTCCAGACTCTGGGACCTTGATTTCCAAAGGAAATGCAAAATTTACTTTCATCAGAGAACATGACATTGGACCACTCACCAGTAGTCCAGTCCTGTTTCTCTGTAGCCCAGGCAAGACGCTTCTGACGCTGTCTGTGGTTCAAGAGTGGCTTGACACAAGGAATGCGACAGCAGAAACCCATGTCTTTCATACGTCTGTGTGTGGTGGTTCTTGAAGCACTCACTCCAGCTGCAGTCCACTCTTTGTGAATCTCCCCCACATTTTTGAATGGGTTTTGTTTCACAATCCTCTCCAGGGTGCGGTTATCTCTCTTGCTTGTACATTTTTTTCGACCACATCTTTTCCTTCCCTTCGCCTCTCTATTAATGTGCTTGGACACAGAGCTCTGTGAACAGCCAGCCTCTTTAGCGATGACCTTTTGTGTCTTGCCCTCCTTGTGCAAGGTGTCGATGGTCGTCTTTTGGACAACTGTCAAGTCAGCAGTCTTCCCCATGATTGTGTAGCCTATAGAACTAGACTGAAAGACCATTTAAAGGCCTTTGCAGGTGGTTTGAGTTAATTAGCTGATTTGAGTGTGGTACCAGGTGCCATCCATTTTGAACCTTTTCACAAGATTCTAATTTTCTGATATGCTGAATTTGCGATTTTCATTTGTTGTCATTTGTAATCATCAAAATTAAACGAAATAAACATTTGAAATATATGAGTTTGTATGTAATGTATGAATATAATATACAAGTTTCACTTTTTAAATGGAATTACTGAAATAAATTTACTTTTTCATGATATTCTAATTTTATGACCAGCACCTTTACTTCTCTGATCATAAAATGGTTTGATGGGTCTGGTCATCAAACTGGTAAGTTTTAAGCATTATCAGTGAAATGGACACTTCATCCCATCACAGTAATGTGATGGGAACTAAAACTTTTTAGTTTTAGTTCAGTTATCAAGAACTTTATACTTTCTATCAGGATTGCTAGTGAATCCACTTTGTGGAAAAAGGTTGGTATTTGCTCTGAATGTTCATGCTCTATGTTTGCTTTCGTGTTTCTGAAAGCAAAACCTACAGCAAAACAGGTCCAGACCTATGTTCACTATTAATGCTCCCAAAGGCCAATGTTCCCTATTACCTATGTTCTCCAGTACGTATGTTTTCTAGTAGCTATGTTCTCTAGCACCTATGTCATTTGGTAAGCCTTTTACCAATGTTCCTTAGTACCTATATTCTTCAGTACATATGGTCGGACACTAATTGAATGGTATGTGCATATGTGTATGTATAAATATATATATGTACGTGTGTGTGTGTGTGTGTGTATGCTTATATACCTTTCAGCAAGGTTATAATCATTATCATTTTTGTTGCTGTGTTTTTGTTATCTCTGTTTCTGTAGGTGTGCAGCCAAGAAGTCGGGTGTGTTGTCTTGTGTTTTCTTGATGTATATTTCACGTCTACTAATCTCTCTGTCACTCTTTCCCATTACATTTTATTTTTTCTTCTCTTTCTTTTTTCTTAAAAAAACAAATAAGTCACTGATGATGAAGAAACTAATATTCAGTTCCGCTTTCTACTGAAGTGACTTTAAAAAAGTCATGAAAATTGCTTGGCTCCCCTTCAAATGTTTTTTCAAAGAAACAAACAAAATAAAACAAAGTACAAGTATTGTACGGGGGAACATATGGATGACCTCCCAAAAAACACATCCTATTTCCTATTTTGACATCAGGTGACCTTCATCCTAACAAATAAGCTGGTTAACCAGACATTGTAGGAAAAAGATTTGAAACATGTCACACCACCTGTGTGTCATTTATCACTATGATGTGTTCCAAAACAAAAATATTTCTGTTTTTTAAGACGGCATGCCGTGCCGTAAGCTGACAAACTGCACGTGTTCCCTGTTTTCTCCAAGCGTCCTGGGACACGTGTGCGTCATGATGGTGGTCCTTCCCGTCCGACCCGGTTCACTGTTGGCCTGTTCTGTTTGAGTTCAGTGGGGCCCGACCCTGATGGGAAGACAAGAGCAGGAGGGAGCATGTGAATGTCAACAGCAGCTCGGACCACCAAAATAAAAAAAAACCTGCCTCTCAGACCCGTTAACGAGCAGGGACCTGAAAAAACATGGTGGAAAAAGTCATTGCGTAATAACTTTTGCAACAAATCCTTAGAGTTTAATAGCTGAAGCGGAGAAGCGGAAAGGATTGTGAAATGATGTCAAGGCCTTGTATTGYGTTTTCAACCTGAAATGAGGGGCACACAGGAGGGTTCATAACTGCAGCTCTTTGTCAAACCTAAATACAATGAATGGGACGACCCAAGAAAAAGAAACTACCGACCAATGTACTGGAACAGAAAGACTGAGACGAACAAAAGTTACATTCCTCATCACTGATTACTTAATGAGGGCATCGAGTTAAACGGATTCACAGCTGATTTGTGGGGTTTACCTCACCTTTCTGGTAACTGAGATTTAAAACATGATTTGATTAGATCTGTCTAATGTTTTCTAGAAAATTCTAACCCTCTGATTTGACAAAAATAAAGTTGTTCTGCTTGGTTTCTCAATTACCTTCTACAAACACCCCTAATGAAAATGAAAATAAAGCTTTACCTCATTGGGAACATACTAAATGATCAAATATGTGTCATTTTTGCCATTTTAACACCAACTCTGTCTAGTTTTTCACAAAGAGCAGCGACAGCCTCCAGACGGGGAGCAATACCTACTATATCCAGTACAATATCCAGTACAGTACCTGCACTGTAATTCAGTATTTTTTTATTTGTTTTAAAAGACATGAAGGGGGAGCCAAAAGTATTTTATGACTTTCATTATTAACCCTGGGAGAACATAGATAAATATTAAAGAACATAGAGTGGAGAGAACTAAGGTACTGGGGAACATAAGTACCAGTAAATTATCAATCAATCAATCAATCCTAACTTTGTTTATATAGCTTTTTACACACCCCAAGACAAAGTGCTGCACAGCAAAAATAAAAATAAGAAAATACAGTAAGATAAAATCACGTAAGATTTAACTCACAAAACTAAATGAAAAAACTAAATAAAAAATGAAAAACTATGGTACTGGGGAACATAGGCACCTGTAAACATAATTACCTGTAAACGTAGTTACTTGGGAATGTAGGTATTAGAAAAGTAAGGTACTAGAGAATAGGTACTGTGAAATGTAGGTACTGGGGATCATACTGGAAAACGGAGGTACTGAAGAACATACTGTAGGTACTAGAAAAGTAAGGTACTGGGGAACATAGGTACTAAGGAAACATAGACAGTACCCCATCTAGATGATGTGTTTCCTATTCCAGCAGGATTGTCATATTTTTGCCATGATAATAACCATGTTATTGATTAGAACTGACAGGGGTGTAAACATTGAAATATTTGCTTTTCACACACATCAACTTTTACAGATTGTCCAGATTTTACAAATCTATTTTTCATGACTACAGATGTACAGCCAATCGTAAGAATTTTTCAAAAGTAATTTATATTATTTATTTATTTAACATCTAAGTGATTTTTACAACTTTACAAATATCTCCTGCTGCAAATTATTTTATCTTTGGTCTTTTTTTTCTTTTAAATAATGAAATATAACCTTTATAATTTGTATAGCGTATCATTCAGTGTGAGCAGATTATTTTCATGAGTTTAGCATAATTATAAAATAGAAAAGCATACCGTGCAACATGAGGAATGAGCATATGTGCTTTTTATGTAATCTGCATAAAGTTTGTATGTTTATGTGTTTTAAAAATACAGAAAAAACTGCATTAAAAACCTTTCTTTTCCAACACGTTTGAGTCTCAACAAGTAGGCTGGCTGTCCTCCATCTGGCAGGTGGAGGAAATCATTTACTCAGTGAGTTGGTTCAAAGTATTTAGTAAAAAAAACACTTTCTTTAATGTATGTCCAACCAAAGCAGCACGCTGAGACTTTACACTGCAGGGCAACTGGACTGAGGCAGAAGTGAATCATCATTTTGGCACTAACTTAGAATACACTTTAATATTTAGGTTTTTTTAATTGAAAAGCTAAGATTGAATCAAATTCTTGATGGCACCAACTCAGAATACACTTTAATATTTATGTTTTAGGTGGTTTGTCTGTTTTAGGTTTTTTTTATTGAGAAGCTCAGATTGAATCAAATTCTTTATTTCTTTATACTTTATTTAATTTCGTCCTCTTTTTAATTGTTTGTCATGAGAGACGAGGATATTCTTAGACTGGGTTTGTGTTCATTGTCACAATAACATCCATCTGGATAAACACAAACATGTATGAGGTGAGGGGTCTCTGTCAGGGTCTGTGTTCTCTCCCTCGGACAGAAGAAACCTTCCTTTAATGCTAAATCAGGCAGGCAGATGTTGGATCAAACAAAAACATATATACTGGAACTGAACCCTCCCATGCTGTAAGACCCCAGCAAAACACAGATGTTCCCAGAAAACACTGCAAATAAATACATCAGGATTAAAAATGATGTTTTTTTGGTTTGTTCCTTTTTTCTTTTTATGTGCAGACATTTTCTGTGTGCACTTGTCATTACTGTGCAGATTACATAATGATGGCTTTTGTTTGACTTGTGAGAGTAATCCACACAGTGGCAGGTTCAGCCCAGTTTACAGTTTATGTAATCTCTATTTGTTAAATTTGGATTTTGGGTTCAGGCCTGAAGGCAGCAAAGTAGATGGCCATAGCTGATTTGCATGTTGTGTAAATTTTGCTTTCAGATCATTTGATGTGGGATTCTGTGGAAAGTTTATGAGTAACTGATTTCTTGTCTGTTAAAGCGACAGTAGGTAATCTTTATAAAAATGTATTTTTTTTACATATTTGTCAAAACTGTCGCTATGTCCTGACAACAGAATATGAGACAATATGAAACTATGGGGAGTGGGGCGGGGTTTGTGGAGGAAGGGATGTACAACAGCGAGCAAGGGGGAAGGTCCTTTAAGGGGTGTTTGTTCAAATTTTCAGGCTAAATCTATAGATTTCTCAGAGCATCCTACTGTAGCTTTAATAGCTCTTCAAACAATCTTGGTTTTTAGAAATACACTTTATCTTTAACAGGACTCCCCGTTGTTTTCCCCAGAAAATAAAGGACTAAGAACCAAGACAATCCAACAAGCTGTCAGCCGACTGGTGTATTAACAAGATGGGGAAAAGAGGAAAAAATAACATGCATTTCAGTCCAAAGTGCCTGTTCAAGCATGAGACAGTCATTTAGGACAACAGGCAGATCTAAATGTGGATCTAACAGCATAGTATCAATAAAGTATGCTAGTAAAATAATGATAACGATGACAGTAATAATATATATTATAAAACAAAAACAACACCAAAAAAATAAAATAAAAAACAGATCCAAACTATCAGGCTAATCATTTTAGTCCAGTAGTTTGTATGTACATATTGAAAGGACCCCACACATCAAGGAACTTATGATGAGTGTCTAATAAAGTGTCAAATCTCATCAAGATAAATACAGGAAACCAAGTCCTTAAGAAATTTTTTCAAAGAGGGGAGGGGGATGTGGGGTTAGAGGGTTTCTATTCTCTCAAAATAACCCGCTTTGCGACCACCAAACCAAGCATAAGAGCCAGCTGGAGAGGCATGGGAAGAGTAAGAGAAAATTTGGAGCTGCCCAAAACTACCAAATGATTATGAGGAGTCAGATGTCTGCTATAAACATTACAATAAAATTGAAAGATCTTGCACCAGAAGTCCATAGGTTTAGAGTAGGAGCAAAACATATGGTCCCAGAGTCCCATCCCACCATCTGATTTACCGGTACATTTGACACAAGTTGGGAAATAGTTTGTTAAGTTTGGTTCTAGTAAAGTGTAGCCGATAGACAACTTTGAATTGGATAAATTGTGGTCTAGAAAAGAGTTATAGAGTTTCAAAGCGGAGGAAGTGCTGTCTGACAAAATTACAAACTTGCAAGTATCTGAAAGAATTGAGTAGAAGGGAGACAAAATTTAAATTGCAATTGCATAAAGGAGGCCAAATTATTACTAATGTATAGGTCCTTAATAACAACTATACCGCTTTAACAGTGCTTAAAGATTGCATCCATTGTGCCTGGTTTGAATGCCGTGTTCTGTAGAAGGAAATCATAGATGGAGAAACCAAGGGAGACCCAGAACAGTCTTAATCTGCTTGAGAACCCTGAATGAGTTTTTTTAGCAAAAAATTATCCTTCAGCTTTTGGAAAGGTAAAGTGAGGTTGGAACACATTACAGCGGCTAGAAATGAACCGTTTATCATGATCTGTATTTATTCTCCTTGGTTTTCTAGTGTTTCTATGTTCCCCTGTGTATCTCTACCATGCTGTCATTTCTCTAACCCCACCCATGCTCACCTGTTTCCTCTTGTGTCTCCTCCAGGTGTTTCTTGTTGTCCCCAATTAGTTTACCTTTATATTCTGTGTCCTGTCTTCAGTGTTTTTCCATTCGTTGTACTGTCTTCACAGTCAGTGTGGTTGTCTGTCATGTTCCCTCGAGTCTTCTCTGTGAAGTTTTTGTAAGTTTTGCTGCCACAACAGCCCTCCTTTTGTTTAAATAAACTTTATTTTACATTTTGGATTTTGCCTGTGCCCTGGGTCATTCTGGCTAAACCTCACACCAGTAAGTACAAACAAGGCAAGGTTTTCATTTAGCTGTCAATAAGGTAATAGTGTTTTTCTTCTCTTCCTCCCCCAGATAGACATGACTCCAAAAGATCGACATCCTGGCATTATAGGTCCAATAATAATGGCGAAAAACAGGAAGTCCAAAGGTCACCCTTGGTAGTAGATTTCTGTAAGTGTAACTTTGAAAATCGAGGATGCTTACCAACTCAGACAAAAGGAATGATAATTGAATCAAGCATCTTAAAAAATGAGCCAGGTAAAGTTTGTTAATGAGATCCAAGAAGCTATGTTTAAAAATGAGCTTTGGGTCCCTTGTTATATTTATCCCAAGATACTCAAAGTAACTAGTAGAAATCTTGAATGGGAGGTTACCAAGAAAAACAGTGTCCAGATCACCTGAAAGAGTCATAAACAGACTTTTGTCCCAATTAACAGTGAAGCCAGAAAATTTACTAAATTTCTTAGAGTAAGAAGGGAGACTGTGACATCTGAGAGAGTCAAGATAACATTGTCTGTGTACAGGGTATGGGACTATTTGTAGCATAGTCTGAAATGCCTTTGATCAAAGGTGGGCCCTTTAGCAAGAGGTTCCAAGGCCAATGCAAATAGCAATGGTGAGAGACAACACCCCTGCCTGGTACCATGCAAAAAAGGAGTAGACCTGTAATCACTGAGGATTTGGGATGAGCTTAGACTTAGTTCCTCCTACGCCATTTGGTGCATTGGGCGGCAAGATGTCTCCATTGAGGTCGATCTCTTGTAACCACTTTGGCCTCTTCTGGGGCTGATATCTAAGGCCTTAAGGTCTTGATGGATGGTACAGCACACTTGTTTCCACTTCACCCGAGGTGGTATCCACTGGATAGCAAACTTTGGTAGGAGTGGTGCTTGCTGACTGAGGAAATGTCCAACAAATATTAGTCAGCACTCTGTCACAATGTCATTGAGAGGACGGGTGGTTGTTCTGCGATGGAGCTCCTCGATGCTGATGCAGTCTGGGTAAGAGACTCTCAGGATCCGTCATAACCATAGCTGCTGGGCAACATTCAATCTTTTTTCAATCTTTGAAGATGTCTTCCATGTTTCGTATGCATAGATGGCTGTTTGGATGACGAATAAGTTTAAAAGGCAGGTCTTTGTTGCAACGCTGATGGCCGTGGACGTCCAAATTGGCTGGAGTTGCTGGATAATAGCTCCCGCCTTCTCAATCTGGCATGTCACGTTGTGTTCTGCATTGCTATCATTGGTTAAAACACTGCCCAGATATGTGAACTTTTGCACTCCTTCAATCTTGTGTGGCCCATTAGTGGAGGGGGCGCCAGCCACCGGTACCCGATTCACATGAGCTTGGTCTTTTTGACGCTAATCCAGAGTCCGACCTTGTTTGATCCTTCATCAAGGCTCTTGGTCATGTCAATGATGATCTTGTTTGTCTGAAACCTTAGATGAAATATAGTCTTGAAATAATTTGTCTGAAGTGAGGAAGAGAATAAATTTCCAAATTAATGAAGTAGCATATAAATTACAGTGGCTCTGCACTAAGAAAGCCTTTGGATCTTAAATAAAGATGCTGTAAAACATTGAATCAACTGTATGTGAAATTAGTTTAGAATCAAATAAAAAGTGACCAATCCTGGTAAAACTACCATGTATTGGGGGATATTTATGCTCAAGGGGATGCTGAAGTCTCCAAATGTCTGCATGAGATAATTTTAAAATTTCAATGATTTCAGAGAGGCAGCAACTTTATTTGAGGATCTATACAGCAGGGGATGGAGATAAGTGAATCAGCAGGTCAGAATTTTTAAAGATAGGTAATCATCCAGAAAACTGCAATCAGTACACCCCTTATGATAATTGTTCACATGTGACGTTAAGATAGACAAGAGACAGCATGACAACTCAGTGGTTAGCACTGACGCTTCGCAGCAAGAAGGTCCTGGGTTCGATCCCTGGTTTAGACCTGGGGTCTTTCTGTGTAGAGTTTGCTTGTTCTCCTCGTGCTTGTGTGAGTTTTCTCCAGACACTCCGGTTTCCCACACAGACTAAAACATGTACAATAGGTTGCCTTCAGGCCCAGGTAGTCCTTCCAAAAGAGATGTGAAATCTGATTGGGATTTGCCTGGTTAAATAATGGTAAATAAATTTTATAATTTTTTATTTATTTACCGTTATTTAACAGGCAAATCCCATTGAGATCTCAGATCTCTTTTTCAAGGGTGGCCTGGGCCCGAAGGCAACCTATTGTACATGTTTTTGTGTTGTGGGGGAAATCAGAGTACCTGGAGAAAACCCACACAAGCATGAGGAGAATATGCAAACTCTACACAGAAAGACCCCAGGTCCGAACCGGGCATCAATCCCAGGACCTTCTTACTGTGAGGCGTTGGTGCTAACCACTGCGCCATCGTGATGCCCATTAGACTTGCAGTCAAAATCTGAAACGATTGCTCCTAAAAAAGTTTTTTTTTTAAATGGACAGTTTAAGCCTTCAAGAGTCACAGTTGCTCACATTGGCTTTTTTGGTCAAAGAGGTCAATGCATTTGACCATGGCAGATTTGGACATTAGTAAAAAAAACAACAACAACAACAACAACTAATAAACAGAAACAATTCAGCTAACTAATGGCACCATAGGAAAAAAAACAATATAAACAGGAACAAAAGAACTGATTTGTTGAATGGGTTTTTTGAAGTTGGAGATGTGTCACAGTCAGTGTCTGGAGCTGCACTGCATTAAGAGGCAGTGTTTATGGGTGGCATCTGTTTGGATCAAACCACTGTGAAACTAAATTGGACCATGAAGCTGAATTATAGAGCAAGTCTTCCAGCTACTACATCTAAACAAAGAGCTAAAAGAAGCTCTACCTCCGTTTGTGGCATCAGTGATGATTATAGATGTTTTGAGCAACCAGCCAGGAAGCAGGAGTCAAAAGTCTGTCATCACAAAGAAGACAACATACAATAGAGTCATAGCCCAGGAACAAGCAAAAATAATAAACTTAAAATATTTCATCATCCCAGCTGCAACTTAACAGGTTCATGAAGCAGCCTGGTCTTTTTTTTCACATGAGATATTGACACATACTCAATGTTTTTTAAAGTGACTGCTGTCTGAAATGTTATGTTGCATCTTATACAACTTTTATTACATGGTTAGTACACAAATCAGTTCAGATATTATCAATACCGTCATTGTGCAGTTTAAAGTTTGGAATGCCACTCGTCTTTAGCTACAGAACAGAAGTCCAGTTTCTTAGTCATGAATAGTAATTCAACCTGGAAAGACTCACACGAGACAGAATGAAATTTAGGAGGTTTATTGACATGACCAGACCAACAGTTATGACGCAAATGGCATTAGAGTTTGGCGCTCGTACCCCGGCAGAGGACGAGAGCACTGAGTGAAGCTGTAATCTCATACAAGATGCTTTAAGTTAGGGGTAGAGATTTAATCTCCCCGGAGCCCAACACTGGTGGTGGTGGTCATGAAAAGATCTAAAGAAGAAGCCAGCAGTTTGTGTTGAATGGCATCATCATAGACTCCCATCCTGAGCAAACGGTGGAGAGGAAAAACTCCCTGTTATCAGGAAGAAACCTCCAGCAGAACCAGGCTCAGGACAGGCGGCCATCTGCCTCGACCGGCTGGGTTGAGGGACGGGAGGAGGGCACGGCCGAACGTGGAAGCACCAGTCGAGATGCACCCCCTCCAGAAGATGAATGGTGGAGGAGGGGTGGTGGCGGGCCAACAGCCAGCTGGCATGCAGACTGAGTGAACGAGGTTACTGGCTTTTATTTACTGACAGACAGGAGACGATTGGACGAAACCGAGATGCGACAATTGGACACAGCTGAGCTTGAGATGGAGGTCTGCAGGAGCAGGTAATGTTACCAGTCTTCCAGGCTGAATTTTCATCACCAACTCCATTACAGCACAAAATGATCAAATGAGGCTGATGTAGGGTTGTTTCCTGTCATTGTGTGTTTATTACTTTTCATTTACGTTCGCCTTTCGTCTCAGAGATGTAATATAGCATCATTTGAGATATTGTGAGAGCGAGGTCTCTTGTTCAAAGAGGCAATTACTCATGATGCCTAGCGATCCTATAAGTAGGCTCTCTAGCCTGCCTCCTTCATTTTCGTTTGAGAGAGATGAGCGAGAGGTAAGCATTGTTGACACCACACAGTGGTGGATTTGATGTGTGTTTGAGATGTCTCTTTCTTTTACAGTGACGTTGGGTGGAAGCGATTCAAAAGCAGCTGACTGCAAACAAAGTACGCCGCGGCTCAATGTTGCAGGTTTAAGTCTAATCCCGCATCCTGATTAGCCACGGGGCTATCTGGTCAGGAGACGCTAGCTTGCTAAGCGGCGTGTAATTGCATGTCAGCCAGTTCCAGAGCGATTCCTGAGGACTTGTGGGATTTTTTTAAAAAGAAGTGGATAAAAGTATTGGTAGAGACGTAGTCTCGAAATGAGTAATGATGAGTGCGAAGCCAGCCCGTCTCGGTCTTGAGCAGACGTGCTGGATCTGTTTGGATCAGATTCGGACGATGGAATCAGCTGATGTCTCAGCTCTCGTCACTGACGAGCGCGTTTGCTACTTTAGCACGAAATTCTCAGTCTAATAATTCTGTTAGAGGACCTAATACAGAGGATTTGTCTGATTTACTCGATCCAGCCTATAATGATGATAGCTGGGAGGTGCCAGACACTGCAAGTGCAGGCGAGCAGGATGGCTCTCAGGCTCCATCTTATTTTGATCCCTCAGGGTTTGCTGACAATCTGGATGGAGATCCAGAGAAGGTGTGGAGTATTCCACAGGCTGACTCAGAAGTGAAAACTGGGCCTGCTGTAGCTAATAATTTAGCCTCTATTGTGGATTTGGGATGTACAAAAAGAATAAGTGAGGACTAGGTGAAGAGTCTTACTGATAAATACCCTCGTCCCAATTATTGCAATTTTCTTTTGGCACCCTAAGTTAATGAAGAAATTTGGGCACAGTTGCATAAAAGGGTCCAGCAGTCTGATTTGGGTTTTCAGAAATTACAGCGGACGGTGGCCGCTGAGATGGTTCCTGTACTGCGTTTGGCCTCATACATGGCTTATCTGCCGGTGGCGCAGAGAGTTCAGTGCAAGACGTTGGTGTCTGATGCTATTAGCCTGTTAGGGCATACCATGCACTCATTGTCGGTGAGATGACGTTATTTAATCCGGCCAAGATTACAAGGAAAATGCACCTCTCTGTGCTCCATCGACATGCCAATTTCTGCTAAATTGTTTGGTGATGACTTGGTCAAGCGGATCAAAGAGATAAATGAACTGGTTAAGGTGTCTGTTGGTTATCCTCACATGGGCGTCCCAGGGAGGTACAACAATAGCAAGTATAATGCTTTCCAGTCTACTAGAGGAAGCGTGAGAAGCCGGTGCCGGATTTGGCCGGGACCGTACTCCCGACGAGGGTCCCAGAGAGGAGCCTACACCAGCTTCAAGACGGGAGACACCATGGTTCAGAGGGGACTGGCTGGCAAACCCCCTGAGCGTGATTGACAAACRRGTCAGTGGACCACACACATGACTGCTGGTAAACTAGCCTATTGCATAAGTTAATGGGAAAGCATCACAGCAGATCAGTGGGTTTTGAGCTCTGTTTTGGGCTATAAAATAAGACTTTATCACTAATTTATTTCAGCTGTCAATACCATCAGAAATTCAGTTCTCAGAGTATGAGTCAGATCTGCTTGATCTGGAGATTCAGAACATGATAGCCAAAGGGGCTATTAGGACAGTGGAACCTGTTTCAGGCCAGTTCATCTCTAATATCTTTGCTCGACCAAAAAAGAATGGTAAACTCAGACCTATTCTAAATCTGAAGGAGCTGAATAAATTTGTTAGACATGAGCATTTCAAGATGGAGCTGTTTTCACAATTACTAGACATTATCCAAGAGAATGATTATTTCACATCTCTGGATTTACGTGATGCATATTTTAGCATTCCGATTCATGCAGACTTCAGAAAATACCTCAGATTTTATTGGAGGGACATTCTGCATGAACATCAGGTGTTACCATTTGGCATTAGCTCAGTACAGTGTTTACAAAAGTAATAACAACAAGGCATCCGTTGCACTTTTTATATTGATGATCATTGATCATGAATCAGATGGTATCGCAGAGTGTTGCCCAGACTCAGCTCATGGTTACAAAGTTGGAAAAGCTAGGATTTTATATCAATTTTGAGAAGTCTGTTCAGGTTCCCACTAATAAGATAGTGTTTTTTGGTTTTGTTATTGACTCTGTAACATTCAGAATGTATCTGGCTGACGAACGCATAAATGCCATTTTGGTGGAGGCTCATGTCATACTTACAGCAGACAAGATTACAATCAGGCTGCTTGCCAGATTTATTTGAATGATTATCCACACATTCACAGCAGTGCTACCTGGTCCATTACACTACAGACATATGGAGCGGGAGAAAATTCAGGCTCTGGCTGTAGGTAATGATTTTGATATGACTATTAGTTTGTCATCCCCTACGATGGCTGAGGTCAACTGGTGGGTGAACAACATAAAGGTTCACAATGGTAAATTAATACGACAAGCAGATATTTCAGCCTGGATTCAGACAGATGCCAGCATGGAAGGCTGGGGTGGTGTGTTTGATAACAATAAAACAGGTGGGCGTTGGTCTACATCAGAGTCCCACAAACCAACCCATTCTCACTCCCAACTCGTCACATATTGACGTTTTGCAAGGTTCCCTCTACGTCCGATATTGACGCGCGGGGTACCCCCCTCACGTCAGTTACTGACGAGATGGGGCGGAAGCTGTTGTCATATGTTCAGAAAGTGTATGAAATGCGCAAAAACGACCGTTCCAAAGCCTGAAATTACCTTAGTTCACTTTAGACATCCTGTCCCTGACCCTAGTAGGTAAAATTAACCATTTTTAGAAAATGTACGAAATTCAGGTGAACATGTTCTAAAGCGTAAAATGACCTAATATTCACCATGGACATCCTATCCCTGATCCCAGTACCTAAACTTAACCATTAAACCCGATCCCTCATGTTAACCTCAGACACCCGCCCCAAAGCCCCCTGGTGGTGCAACCCGGAAAAGCCGTGGGCGTCAAGGAGTGACGCGAGGGGGGTACCTTCTGCGTCCAAADAAGAHGCAGAGGGAACCTTACCTTAAACGTCAATATGTGACGAGTTGGGAGTGAGAATGTGTAGCACAAACACATTAATTTTCTGGAATTGTTCAGTGTGTTTCTCTGTCTTTAGGCTTTTTTCAGTCAATCTTATGATATTCATGTATGCATTCAATCTGACAGTACAGCTGCAGTTGCTTACATTAATGACATGGGGGGCATGGCCTCAGAAGAGTTAGATAACCTGACTGCACAAATCTGGAATTGGTGCATGGACAGAAACATTTTTATTACTGTACAGCATGTGCCTGGGAAACATAACTCAGTGGCAGACACACTATCTAGAGTGTTTTCAGATGGTTCAGATTGGAAAGTAAAACCTGAGATATTTTCTAGAATTTGTTGTCGATTTTTTCTCCCAGACATAGATTTGTTTGCTAATAGGCACAATTCTCAACTTGATAAATTTCTGTCTTAGAGGTTTGAACCTGGGGCCTGTGCATTTGATGCTTTCTCCATTTCCTGGACAAATCATCAGCCATACATATTTCCACCTTTCTATATGTTAAGTAGGGTGTTGATGAAAATCCGGAGGGATAACGTTCTAAGAGCTATTATTATTGCTCCATTATGGAGAACAGCATCTTGGTTCCCTCTGTTGGTTGATGCTCTTCTTGATTTTCCTGTTAGGCTCCCACGCCACAACGATCTCCTGGTGGCTTCACACGACCCAACCCAGTTCCACCCACTTCGGAGACGGCTGATAATCATTGCCTGCAAATTATCAGGAGTGCCCTCAAACATCAGGGACTTCAGGAATCAGTCATTGATGTCATCTGTTCCAGCTGGCGACCAGGAACTCAGAATCAGTATTTGTATGCATGGCGCAAATTCCTTGTTTGGACTGTTGGACAATCATGCTGTGCTACTGAAGCGACTGAAACCACAGTAATTGCATACTTGGACTTTCTTAAAGAGAGTGGGAGTTCATATACAGTGGTTAACATTCATAAATCATGCATAGTTCAGACTTTACAGGTTTTAGGTGTTACGTGGGTCTTGAATCCTAGGTGGTTGTCCAGGTACATGAAAGGACTATATCATTTACGGCCACCAAGGCCTCGTTACACTCGGACATGGGATGTCAGTAGTGTTTTGACTTATTTATCTTCTTTGTTTCCTCATCAAAGTTTAAGTTTGAAAGATTTGACATTGAAGCTTACAGAATTGCTGGCATTGGTCACAGCAGCGAGAGCTCAGACACTGGTGGTGTTAGATTTAAATTATCTGCAAGTAGCAGACAATCACTCTGAAGTGAATTTTTTGATTTATGAACTCACTAAAACAAGTAAGTTCGGCAAACCAATTCAGGAGATTCTTCTGGAGAGATACTCTAAACCAGAAATTTGTGTATTGGACACATTGTTTGAATATATTTGTCGCACTCGGGATCTAAGGACGTCAAGTAAATTGTTGATTTCATACAAGACGTTTTCTGTGGTGTCTACATGTACTATAGCCAGATGGTTACGGACAGTGCTCATTAATGCAGGAATTGATGTGACTGTTTTTAAACTCCACTCTTACAGAGGAGCTTCTGTGTCAGCAGCATTTAACAGGGGGGTTTCACTGAAACAGATTCTGCGGACCGCAGATTGGACTTCAGTTAATACGTTTGAAAAGTTTTATAACCGAGAGTCCGGGGAAGGGACTAAGTTCTCGGATGGACTTTTGAGTTGTAATTTCAGTTAATCTGTTTTCTTTCTTGAAATAAAAATTTTGTTGGATTGCATCTCCATTGAGGTTGTGTGGTTGAATCCTGTGAAATACTCCACACAAGCAGCGTGATTGTCATCAGCTTTGAACATGCTATATTACATCTCTGAGACGAAAGGCAAATTAAAGTATAATAATATAAAAATAAAAGGCAAATAAGGTAAATGAAAAATAATGCCTCCTCATCCCAGCAGGATGTGCAGGATGAGGGACATTATTTTTATTGTAGTGAGCCTGAGGCTCAGAGAACACCCACCACTTTTTTGAGTTAGATTTAAGGGTTGGCTGAGACCCTCCCTTTTTAAGAACTTTGATGACAATCACACGTGGCGATGAAAAGTGAAGGAGGCAGGCTAGAGAGCCTACTTATAAGGTCGGTAGGCATCATGGGTAATTGCCTCTTTGAACAAGAGACCTCACTCTCACAATATCTCAAATGATGCTATATTACATCTCTGAGCCTCAGGCTCACTACAATTCAAATACTGTCCCTCATCCTGCACGTCCTGCTGGGATGAGGGGACATTTGCTTTAGAAATGTTTCAAACAGAGGCGATTGCTCTAAGACTGCAAGGGAAGCTCAGCTTCCCCTAAAATGTAAAAAAAAAAAATAAGTGATCAAATATACACTGTTGTGTGTTCATGTCATTGACTAAATATGTGCTATAACACGCTCAATTTTTGTTCAGAATCAGCTTCTTATCACTGGTAATGACGCAGCTTTCCTCTCCCTCATTTCCGCAGCTTCACGGTGCTGTAAACAGTTGGACGCTGAGCGTCCACAGACTTCAATAGTGAGGCAAAAAAAATGCAGCGAAAGGAGACGAGTCATTGGATAAATGCTGAACTTTGTCCCGCCCCCGGACGCTGAGTGTCTCTGGGGGGCTGTGTCCAAAATGACAGGCCGGGTCCTCCGGAGGACCCGGACTCCCCGGTCACAGTAGCCCGGGTTCTTGGTAGACTGGGAAGACCGGAAAAAAAGAGGCTGTGAATTTGGACGGTCTAGCCTCCCCTCCTTACCCCGGCGTACGTCTTGTCACCTAGCAACTGTGACGACGCTAAACAAGCAAACTTAAATCAAAACTAGAAAAATATCAATACATTTGAATTATTAATATCAATATTAATATATTAATAT
>NW_013954252.1:35770-36004 GCF_001266775.1 Austrofundulus limnaeus
GAAAATAGGCTGGTCCTAATTTCACGAAGTAATTCCTACATTTTTGGTGGAGAATGCGGGCAAGAAATGCTAATTAGACTGATGAAATATGGATCTGGTTATGAATATGAAAAATTAATTATTAATTTCCACGTTGGCATGAGTTTTTTTAAGAGAAAAACGGCTTTGCTGAGTGTTCAGAATACAGTGTCAGGAGCTGCAGACCTGATCCTGTTAAAAATCTGTTTATCTTGG
>NW_013954252.1:37004-37482 GCF_001266775.1 Austrofundulus limnaeus
CCCACAAGGGGGCACCGAAGTAATCACGATCATGAGAGTAGCCCAAGGTCTCCACATGAGCACCGCCAAAATAAGTCTGACTTAAGACGACCGACGGACAGAGAACTTGACAAAATTGCCAGAAATTTTGCTAACAGATTTGATCCTGGCCCAACAGGATCCTTTGAAGTTCGCGCTTATTTGGACGATATTGACTTTTATCTGAGAAGTTACCCAGATGCTACAGTTGATAACAAGCTTTATTTAATAAGGCTTACTTCAAGCAGACAAGTGACGGCGTTCATTGCACGCCAAACAGACGTCGTGAGAAATAACTATGATTTACTCTGTGAGGTTCTGATCAGAGAGTACTCGCCTCATTCCGGTCCGCCTGGGTATCCGTCTGCTGAACACATTACACAAGGAAAACACGAACATCCATCAGAGTTCTACCACAAGCTGTTACGAGCTTACAGTGGTTTGCAAAAGTATTCATACC
>NW_013954253.1:0-240 GCF_001266775.1 Austrofundulus limnaeus
AATCATGTGGATGTAATAATTGTTAATCATGTGGATGTAAATAATTGTTAATCATGTGGATGTAATAATTGTTAACCGTGTAGATGTAATAACTGTTAATCATGTGGATGTAATAACTGTTAATGATGTGGATGTAAATAATTGTTAATCATGGGATGTAATAATAGTTAATCATGTGGATGTAATAACTGTTAATCATGTTGATGTAATAATTGTTAATCATGTGGATGTAAATAATTG
>NW_013954253.1:864-29179 GCF_001266775.1 Austrofundulus limnaeus
CCTTGGAAGATCTGAAAATATAAATTAAAACCACTACACAAAATGTAATTCTGAAAAGTCAAGGCATCAGACAATGAAAGAACTGTACAGTGATGAGTCCAACCAGGAAGTTTTTTATGAATTTTGTAGGCCCTGTTGTAGAGACTAACTATGGCTTCTAAGATTTCATTTGTTGTAAGAGACCAAACAGGTAAACAGCACAACATGGTTGAGAGTATAATGGCATGAAGATAGATATTTGAAACAGAAGATGTCAGATTGGATCTAATTTTTGAATAAATGTATAATTTCCGTTTCAACTTAGTGAATTCTGTAGTTTTTCTTAGGTGAAAAATACTATATTTTTAACAACTATTATGTGAAAATTTTTGTGAATAAAATGATTTTATGTACAGACTGGTCTGGATGGCTGGACAATATGGTTACTCAGAGCAGGAGGTACATTTTAATTAGATACATGCCTGAAAACATTTACAACACATAAATATTTTTACAATTAGAACTCGGCTCTCTGTTGTGAAAGGTTTCTGGTCACATGGTAGGGAGAGCCTCCACTGATGTGACAGCTTGCCAGAACCTGAAGGAGTTATTGATAAGATGCTGAAACTTCCTGGCTGGACGAGTCACGGATTAAATGGCTGAAGCAATTAGCTTAGCCGATGGGTAGTCTCTGTATGGCTTTGATTCTTGCATTAACATTCAAGTCTTAATTCTGTATGTGTTGTCTTGTCCTTTACACATAGAGTAACTGAACACCCTATATTTTACATACAGATTCATTTGCCGATATGACATCAGCATTTTTGTTAAAATAATAAATAAAAAATACAAAAAGACAGTGTTTGTGCCACTGTGTTTGGGGTCTCTTGTAGTACACTAACCAGGTAACTCAGATTGCTGCACGAATAACACTTTTCTAGAGAAGCCTTAAAAAGAAAAAAGGGCGCTATCAGCCAGGATCTGACTGCGCAGACATAATGAATGTAATCACTTAACTGTAAGAAATCTAATCACAAATTCCAGGGCTAAAGGTACCCACCCAACCTTTGAGCTAATGCTGTATAATCAGTCACAGTGAAGGTCAAACACTGACATGAAGCACAAAAATGTGAGGATCATCAGTAACTTTGTGTGGGAGAGCTGATTAACGCTGTAATTTCAGAGTCCACGTTGACCTGTGTGCATGTGCACAGCAGCAGAACATTGATTACTGACCCAATTAACAGGCATTATCATCAAGAGGCACTTTATTTTAATTCAAAGTGAATCACACGGCTTGAAAACTATGCATCTGTAATGTGAACGTGCTGTCAAGAAGATTGACCTTCCACTAAGTAAATCTGGAGTAAACAAATTTCTGACGTGTGCTGGCAAAACGAGTCACAATGAGAATTTTTTAAAGCCTGAGTTAATATGAGATGTAACGATTCGCTCAAGCCCAGATTCAATTTGATTATCAATTTAAAGTTCATGATTACAATTTCAAGTCCTAGGTGAGGGATCAGACAAAGTCCAGCTCAAAGACCCCTTATGATGAGTATCTACATTGGACTTAGTGTTCCCCCGCCTGGATAAGGGTCACCGGGGCCCCACTCTGGAGCCAGTCAAGCTTGTTTCCAGTGAGAGTTGGACTCCACCAAGGTTGCCCTTTTTCACAAATTATGTTCATAAAATTTATGGACAGAATGTCTAGGTGCAACCAAGGTGTTGAGGGGGATCCAATTTGGTGACATTAGGATCGCATTTCTGTTTTTTGCGGATGATGTGGTCCTGTTGGCTTCATCAGATCATGATCTCCAGCTCTCACTGGAGCGGTTCACAGCTGCGTGTGAAGCAGCTGGGATGAGGATCAGTGCCTCCAAATCCCAGCCCATGGTCTTGAGCCGGAAAAGTGTAGAGTGCCTCCTCCGGGTCGGGGAGGAGGTTCTGCCCCAAGCGGAGGAGTTTACGTATCTCAGGGTCTTGTTCACGAATGAGGGAAGAATGGAGCGGGAAATCGACAGGCGGATTTGTGCTGCGTCTGCAGTGATGCAGGCGTTGTACCGGTCTGTCGAGGTGAAACAAGAACTGAGCCAAAAGCTCTCAGTTTACTGGTCGGTCTACGTTCCTACCCTCATCTATGGCCATGAGCTTTGGGTAGTGACCGAAAGAACAAAAATTGCAGATACAAGCAGCTGAAATGAGTTTCCTTCGCAGGGTGTCTGGGCTCTCCCTTAGAGATAGGGTGAGAAGCTCAGTCATCCGGGAGGGACTCTGAGTAGAGCCGCTGCTCCTCCACGTCGAGAGGAGCCAGTTGAGGTGGCTCGGGCATCTGGTTAGGACGCCTCCTGGACGCCTCCCTGGTGAGGTGTTCCGGGCATGTTCCACTTAGAGGAGGCCCAGAGGAAGACCCAGGACATGCTGGAGGGACTATGTTTCTCAGCTGGCCTGGGAACACCTTGGGATTCTCCCAGAGGAGCTGGCCCAAGCTTCAAAATGATACAAAGTTTGTCTACATTTGGCGATTCATCCTCTGGCTCAGCAACAAACAAGTGCCAGTTTAAAAACTTGATTTTCATTGGTCTAAATTGATATCATCAGCAGTAATTCAAAAAGGGGAATCCCCAAACTTCACAGTGTTGACAAACATATCAAGGGATTTTTTGGCAGCTGTCTGAGAAAACGGTCAAATTTTTTTTGATGGACTTTTTATGAACTCATTTTTACAAACCTCAATAGCGACAAAAATCAATATTTCCACTCATTTTGAACTGCATCCTGTGCTCATTTTGAGTCATTTTGTGAGAACGGGTCACGGTTTTTAGTATTTTGTATTGATGTGGTCAAACGTAGTTTCCTCTTCCACAGATCCAGAAAATTGGGCTTTTGTGGTATAAATTATTGTGTAATTGTAAGAGTAAAAAGTCTCCAGCTGTGTGACGGACTCACCTTTCTGGCTGCATGTCTGCAGTGGTGGTACGGGCAGCAGCAATGATGGCGGAGAAACATCGAGTGTTTTGGGCGTGAAGCCCAAATGCTGCGACGAGAAGTTCTGCCGTCTCTGGATACAGGCTAGCATGATAGTTCACTGGGGCTGCTGGCAGCCTGGGTATTCCTGCTAAATTAAAGAAAAACAACAGGTTTTCACTGAGTCAGGGTTTAGATAAACTGCTGATGAAAAGAAAAGTCAGCCATGAAACTCTAAAGACGTGATTCATTTAGGAACATTTAGGAAAGGTTTGATCCGCTTTGATGATTTTTCCTGTTATCACCTTTCAATCGTGATCAAACAGATTACTGCTGACCCTCCTGTAGCCTCAGGGCCGGTCAGGCTTGCAGGGAAACACTAATCAGCGCAATGAATTTGTTTTTTCTTCTTTTTTTGTCTTCTGTAAATCTATGGCTGTATTGATCAGCAGAGAAACAGCAGCTCTCTCCCTAAAGCGAGCTGTTTGCAGAGTTAAGTACCGTCAGAGGAAATAAGCGCTTGTGTCAGAACAAGTCTGTGCCTCTCCACGGCTGATTGGGTTGCCAGAAAGTTAAGACAATATTTAAGTGATAATCACACTTGACTTCCTCAAAAGAGTCAGCAAAATCTGAATGCTAGCAGTGCAAAAAAAAAAAAAAAGAAAAAAAAAAAGAAAGAAAAGCCCTAAGGCTAGAGAGAGATACACTGATGTATGCAAATCAGGTATCTGCCAATGCAACATTTTACAGTTTACAGTAACAGAAGGTAATCAATGGACGAACTACAAATAGATACAACTTTATTTTTCTCCGCATGCTGTAGTCTTCTTCAAGGATAAAACCAGCCTGCGGCATCCAGCTGTCAGATTGCCTTTTTTTCCCCTTTCTTGCTCAGTTTCTGTATTTTTTTGTTTTTATTTCTCCCCGAAGGCTCAGAGGGCAGCTAAAGCGACTGAACCACGGAACAGAATGTTCAGTGACAGGCTGCAGAAACACGGTTACCCTCACTTCAAAGGGAAGACGGAGGTTTTTTTATTTAACAAAAAAAATCTTTTTTTAATCCCACACTTTCTTTTTCCACCTCTGCTCAACATTTAATGACAAACTCACTTCAGATTGCTCAGTGTGTCCCTTCTGAGCTGAACACACACTTCCAAAGAACTAAAAGCTTTAGATTGGTCAGATTTCACCATTGAAAATAACAGCAATTTCACAATCCTCCTCCTGTTACTTCAGATTTGTCAGCAGGGAGATACTAGAAAAAAGCAGCAGGGACACAAAAGAGAAAAGGCATCTCCAGGGAAATCCCTTCACAAGCAGAAAATGAGACATTGATTAGAATATCTTCCATTTCAACCCCCCATAATTTGCAGATGGAGGGAAAAAAAACATCAAGGAGGGCATTAAAATTCACAAAGAGGCCTGCAGTAGCGTCACTTTAAAATTTTAAATGAAAGAAGCAGAATGTGCCGTGAATGGTGCTAGCAATTTTTTTATGCTGTCATTTTAGAAAATATAACCCCCCCTTTAAATTTGTTACATTCAAAACAGAAAGTGAGATCAAAGAATGCATGATTTCTCTTAAACAGTTTTAAGTTTTACTTTTACTTAAGATACATTAACAAATAATCCTTCAACTGTAAGTGGCTGAAAATATGGCAAAATGGAACCATTATCTGGCACATCGCATGCCACAGTTTCATCTGTTAGCGCTCACAAAATATAAGGGACGACTCAGCTATTACCACACCAACATGTAGCTCATTACCTATAAACTGACTGAGTCATGACCATTGTTGCTAAGGTTGATTTGCTGTATAGCGGCCATCTTGAATTGGGTTGACTCCAAAAGTTAACCAGTTGTAGATGTGCATCTAATGATTGCTTTCAGAGAGTTCGAGTCAAACCCATCCTCTGGCTCATGAGATTTTCCGTTAACAGACAAACAAACAAACAAACAAACAATTACGGGACTGCCTGCCTTTCACAGCAGCAGGCAAAAATGAACTATATGTGATAACTGCGGCGTCTTCGTCAGCAGTTTTACAGTTAGCTTTTACAAGCTCAGCCTAACTCATCCTTCACAAATAATTCTCTGTATCGCACCAGTTCGTGCTCTCAAGGACTTTTCCAAAGTGAATAACAAGGGCACAAAGTTTAAAGCTGCAGGAATGTTTAATTCTTGCCACTCTGCAGCGATATCCGTGCAGCTGATAAGCAGCGGGATGTGGCCCACTGAGGGCCTGCCAGGGAGATAAAGACCTTGTGCTTTGTTGTCTATCTAACTGTCCCCCATGGTGTTGTGATAAGAATGTTTAGGCAGACAAAATTATTTTAAAGCTCTCCTCTGGTCGTAGACAGAATGGGGCATCTGTGCCAGGCGTTTTGGGACGTTTTGTGCAGCAGCAGAACAGCCATAAAGGAAGTTTGGGGGAAGAGACTTTCCCTAATGTTCGCTGTAGTTAAGCAGAAAATAAAGCTCCTAAAGTGAACTCCGAAGCATCTGCTCAACAAAAACACTCTTTTTACGATTTAACGTCTAGCATTCATTAATGGAATGCATATCACCGGCCTCCTTTTATGCCAGGGATTTAAACTAAAACTATTTTATGCTGAGAAGGGACGGAGTTCCAATCGCTTTGGTCCAACCTTGTAAAAAACGTGAGCAATCTCATGCAGTGTTGTAAGATCCAGCAAGTTATCTTTGTGTTCAGAGACTCTCCATCCGCCAGCTCAGGAGATCTTTGTTAACACTACAGACATAAGCATACGCACTCCCAAACAGACAAAGGTAAATATAATACTGTCACTTTTGCCTTTGGAGGAATAATCATCAAACAAGCACGATTTGTGTTCATGTGATCCCTTTTCTTGTGAGAATGAAGCTGGATGATTACACACAAACCCATTCAATGTGTCTAAAAGCCTGAAATGGACTGAAGTATTGTTTCACCCGTTTGGCTACAAAACAACACGACAAAAAGGATCCTTCCAAGCAGGAACTAGCTTTAAATTACACAGGCAGTGGCATCTGTCTGACGTCCTGTCAGTCTTTTATGACTTTGTGCAGCATCAAAGGTCAGAGCAGAGATATTGAAGGAAACTGCACAAAGAGCCTCCCTCTCAACAAACATGAAATGCACGGATAAAAAAAAAAACTCACCCTGGCACAAGAACACACAGCTTCCCCTGACCTTTTCTGTTAGCAGTTCTCAGAATCCTCCCTGAATGATTAAACAACAATGAAAAGATTGCAGGCGAGCCCCCCTTTCATTTTCTGAAACAACTGCAACGTTAATGTTTTCTCTTCTCTCCACGCCGAAGATGAGCAAAAAAAAAAAAACAGAAACAAAGATTTAGGAATAAATAAATGACTAACATCGATATTCATTAGGAAAGAGAAAGACTAGAAGTCCTCAAATGGTGTACTGCAGTTTGGATTAGAACACAGCTTTTCCTAGATATACAATATTTTACTTTAGGTGGCACAGTTTTTCTAGCATTTACTGTAATTTCCTCAGCTAACTCATGGTTTCTTTTTATGCAAATAAAAACTGCCAGCTCTGGAAGCAGTAAATGACCTAAAAAAGACAATACAGCAAGTCAAGAAAACTAGCATAGCTGTCACTAAAGAGAATGTAGATATATACATTCTGGACCTTTGCTGGAGATCTTGATTAATCATAATTGAAGACCACAGATGTAGTCCACGAACAGCTGTCCACTCCTTGTGATCTGCTGTGAATGGTTTTTATAAAAAGGTACAGGAGCTGCAGGAGTGGAGTAATGGAAACCAGACTGGGAGTTTTAAATACAGAGCGAATTAGATAGCGGCGCTGCAACAGCTGCAGGATTCATCTCAATATAACCTTGAGCACAGGCACAGATCGTGCTCAATCCCCTCATCCATTTTTAATAGAATCTATTACTTCTGGATTAGCCGATAAGAGCTGGCCTGGTTAAATTCTCTAATAGTTTACATAATTGGAATCAGCACGATACTTAAGAGACCTGGATTTCGTTGTCGGGAAAGTAAAAACAGAACACAAAAAGTTTGCATACAGGATAACCAAACAAGCCCGAGTCACTCCACTCTACGCAGGCCTGCGGCAGCTCATAACAATGAGTCTCATTATCATTGAGATTAGCTCCCATATAGAAGACATTATTAAAAAAGGCTCGCCTTTACATTTTTAATGCAAGCACAAAATGTATATCATTTATCCCTGGGAAGCGTTCCGACAGATGTTCGGAGCGTTCAATTAGATGTAAATCATGCAGCAATAATGGCCGTGTGACTGGAAGACTCATTTACATCACAGACTCTCTCATGCAAAGACACAGCTGTGATACGACGGAGCAGATCATTGGAAAAATCAAGCACCCTTAATAACAACACAAATACTCCACTGACAGCCTTTAATAGTCTCCCAGCTATCCAACTAATGCAAAGACATTTATTTAATGAGAACAACTACAACACAATAGGAACCTCGCCCTGCAGTGTTTTTCGTAGAAGCAATGCATGATTAAAATGTATAGAAATCTGTCAAAAGTAACGTATAAACTGCTACAGGATCATTTCCCTTCTAACAAGGTTGCCCTGTTTTTAATCCATTATCAGACCCAAATAAATCTGCCTTAACGTGTTCTGGTGTGCTTATAATTACAGACTGCCTTTTTAACTTGACAGATGTGACTGGAAATCTGGTAAGATAAAGTGAACTACTTTGTTTATTTTATACAATTACATTATAGTATTTTATGCAAATTGTTCTGCAGGTTTTATGCTGTGGCATTAGGCCCTGTTTACACAACATGAAACTAACATTTCTGGTGCATTTTGGCTTTTTGTGAACAGGCAGCTTCAGTCAATACTTTTTCTGCGCTTACGCAAGTAGATGTAGCATTATCTATTCATCCATCTATTCTCTTTACCAGCCTCTTCCTCTCAGGGTCACAGGGGGTCACTGGTGCCCATGGCCAGCAGTCACTGTGCAAATTCTCTCCAAACTGAAACTTCCCTAAAACCTCCTTACTGATCATTCTTTGCCTACAGTTTTTAGTTCAACTTTAATTTCTGTGAACGTCTTTACAGCGAAGACTAAATCACGAGTAAACAAAAGTTGAAATTTTGGAGAGAACCTAACTCTGCTTTACATGTAAAAGAGGCTGAGCACAAACGAAGCTTTGAATCCCAAGCTCCACAATTAGGCCTTATCTGTGAGAGCAGCCTCGGGTGGGAGCGGAAAGCCTTGGACTGACTTGAATCTGCCCTCACTCATCGCCTACGCCAAGGTAGAAGAAACACACAGCGTGAGGTAAAGGCTGGCCAATGCCAAGGTAGCATTAGAGAGTAAACACAGCCTTATCTTATCCTTATCCCAGTATACTCACACACCGTTACAGAGCAATGAGCTGAGCAGCCCAACCTTTTGAAACCTTGACTTGAACTGATAGCGGATATGAACTAGTGGACGCTTTAAAAAAACTATTTTTACAGAAAAACAGAAACTATGAAGCTTACATTGTTTGACAGCTCAAATCATAGGCAGAACTTGGTTAAATCTTCTAATTGCTTTAAGATAAAGTAAAAGCCTAACAGTCCTTGAAGGGTGAATACTGCCAATCGCCTTTCATGCCAGAGCTTTAGATGAAAACCATCTTATGCTGGGAAATTACAGAGTTGTCATTTTACTTTAACCAAGGCCTCATGCAAAACTTTAATACCTTGCATGTTTTTGCATGATCAGTTACCAGTTGGAAGTATGAGGGAGCATCCAATAACTTATCTTTAAAAAGTCCAATAAACTTTAAGTGGTTCATAAAATATTTTGCTAACAAAGTGAAAGGCAAAGTTTGCAACACAAGTCAGGGATCTGTTGCAGCTTTTGTGTCGCCAAATTTTAAAGTTTAAACTCTAAAGTTGTCCAAGTTGTAGCTATTTTTTGCATTTGCTAAGTAACTAGTGTGACGCCCAACTATAAGTTATAAATATTATTATTAACTTTAAGAAGACTGACTAAAAGCAAAACTGTAGACGTCTGATTAATTTATGGACAATCCATTAAAATATGTCCCGAGGTTCATGAATGGTATGGACAAACTGACACACACGCTTACGCAAAAATAATTAACGCTCTACCTTGAGGCGATAAAACTGTGTCATGCATGACAACCAAAAAACTACTTCTACAGTTAGTTTGGGGTGACTGGTTCAAGTCGTTTAAAACTTGAAGCCAACATATGGCTCATTAAAAACTGGAAGATTAAACGCCGCCTATACGGCTCTAATGTGCCCGAGAACGTAAAGATAAGCTTCCAAGCATTCAGCAAACACATCAAGAAGAAAAGTGTCTTTGATCTCTAGAGCAAATCATGATGTCGTCATCTCACTTCTTTTCCTTTCAGGACAAACGATGAAGCATCCGACGCAATCTGACAGGAGGATAATCATTAATTTAGAGTGATTATGGAAAATAGGAGCAAGGAGGTAAAACAATACTAGAGACATTGCATTTTCTACTATAATGATGTTGAAGTAGTTAGACTTCAACAAAACATCCATTAAAATAAAAATAAAAAACGTGAAAAAAGTGCAAATGCTAAATCTACACGCTCACTTATTGATCATAGCTGTTCCGTCCCCCTCCCTAATGAGCGGAGAGACCCAGTCTTTAACCCGCCAACCTCAACCCCCCCGTCTCATACCCTGTCCTCCTGTTAGAGAGAAAAGACCAATTAGACAGATTTCAGGAGATGGCAGGCCACTCGTAATTACACATGACAAGCCCTCGCAGGAAAAAAAAAGTGATTACAAAGGCTGCACAAGACAAATGGTTAAGCTTGAAGACTTTGACAATATAGATGGTCAGAAAGTGTGTGCGCATTTATCGTTTTTGAAATCCAACTACAAACTGATGTACGTTGATGCAAGGAAATTAACTGTACACTTAACAACCCCTGAACATGAGGCAACGAATGACTGGGCAGATAAAAAAAAAAGACACAACCTTAATCAGCCCCTATGTACTGGCCCGGGTAATAATCTTTCAAGAAAAGGTCATTCTCGCACAGAGCAGCTCCCCTTCAGTCAGTAATTTGGCAAGGCTGGGAGAGTGAGCGAGCCTGGGGAAACTTCACAATAAATCAGAGCTCAGCTTCGCTCCTGAGAAAGCAAAGGGAAGCAGGCAGCCAAAATGACAAATCCCTTTTCTTCACCGAGTTGGAATTACTGCTGGGGTGCGACGCCGGGATCAGAGGGAACCCCCTGTGGGGATAACCTGCACACTGCCTGCTGTGAGATGCATTGCAAAAATTTAAAGTCTCAAGAACAAGTTCAGGCCCAGGCAGCAAAACACGAACAAGTAATTATCGCCCGCCGCCGAAGGCGAGGCGATAAAGTTTTTGCCCGTGTCTTGTGTGCTCATTCGTTTGTACCGTTGGCAAAATAGTTCATGAATCACTGAACGGATTTGAAAGAAACTTTGATTGGCTGTTCATCTACAACTGATTCACTTTTGGAGTAACCCCACTTCAAGATGGCCGCCACAGCTAACCAACCTTAGCCCCACCAAAAAGGCTATAATTTGCCAGTACTGAGATCAAATTTTGTGTGGTAGTGGCTGATCATCATCCCAAACACATACCCCAAGAGTTAACACATCAGTCAAGGTCTGCATGAGAATGAGCATGTTATTTTAATGTATTTCTCAGTATATAACAATCATAGTTTAAAACTGGCCACTGAGCAATACGTATGTATTCCTTCAAATAAGCCTTTAATCATTGTAGTTAATGGATACAAATGCAAAGCCAAAGGTCTGGTTTAAGACGAGGAATCAATGTCATGAAAACAGTGCTGGGATAAATTTTTCATTATGACACTTGGAAGATAATAAAACCCAAATTGCAGTTTTTATTTTCTTCCCTGCCTCTGGTGGTGAGCTCTGACACCCCATCTCTTTGAGTAATAAAGGATCTGGCAAAATGCAGGGGAGAAAGGAAAAAAAAAAGAAAAAAGAAAAGGCATGCAAGATTGAATTTCACACCTGGCCAATAATCTGGAGAAAACCTCTGCTGAGGTTAACCTTCAACCCCGGTTGCCACCGGTGCAGTGAGGTGAGATGACCCCACCTCCGGCCCCCCCACAGACAATATAAGTGGAGACCCCTCAGAGGCACCCCTGAATGACTGAGAATATAGTTCACAGCACTGGGATGAGGACATATATAAAGTGAAAGCAAAGCAACCTTCTAGTGCAAGTGTGCAGACAGACATTGGTTGACAACTGATCACTTTAAAGAAAATAAAATGCATGCATATGTCCACAAATCTTCACCATATTAAAAATTAGGTCTAGCTTTTCAAGTAATTAACTAAGCTCATTTAAATAACTTGGGTGCCTTTAATCTAGTTTATGTAATAGTCAAAATTAGACTAAATTGTTTAATATACATTAATCAATAGAAATTAGTCAGTCCAATCATTAAAATAAGCTTTGTACGTTAATGGAGCATCATTATAGCCGACACATTAAAAAAAAAAAAAAAAAACACCAACTGAGATTCAAAACTAACATTTAAGAAAATTAATGTGGAAAAACATCTTACAGAGTTTAGTCTAATCATAAGGCTTGTTTATCTTTGGTTCGCCTCGGCTGATTGGTTCCCGTCCTCCTCCTCGGAAGGCGTATTTCCTTCGCAGAAGAAGCAGAAGCAAATCTCTCGCGACGGATTTCACGATGAGCGCTGGAAACCTCGGGAGGAATATCCATTGAGGAAGCTGGCTCCATTAAGCTGTAAACTGAGCTAATTCCTCGACATGCCCGCCGGCCGTACGGAAGAGAATTGAACCGACTGGGTTTGCCCGTCCGGACACTTGTGTGTCATCGCGGCCAGCAGACGGAGCACCGTGTGTGAGCGGAGACGTCGGAATGGGAAGCGAGTCCCGTGCACTGCTGGAACCGGCTCCGGGCCAATCAATCAAGGCCTCATTTGAATATTCCCACGCGTCGACCAATCACATGAAAGACAGGGCGGAGCTTAGAGAGATGACAAAGGAAACTGATTTTTTTCTATATGCAGGAAAAAATTAAAGGGAAAGAACATAATAAACAAGTCCAACAGAAACACTGGTTTTTAAATTTTATGTTAAGCAGATTTCTTTAAAGTAAATTAATCGTTTTAAGAGATTACACATTTTGCCTGGGTGGATGCAGACTGTATCCACGTGAAAACAGAACTTTTCTATAAGTTACATTTGTTGCAGTCTGGCTAATTGTCCCATCTTGCTGCAACCACTGAATGGCATTGTGCAATTGATAATAAAATTTGATTTACTGGTGCTTTTGCTGCAGTGCTATATTTTAAACTCTGCTTTGAGAAAAGGCACCTAACTGTATGGCAGAGAAACGAGACGCCCATAAGAAAATTTAGTTGCATATTTATTTATTTATTTATTTATTTATTTATTTCTCTGCATTTATGACACATTTTGTCTCCTTGCATTCATTTTGAGTCTGTGTTGTTTTGTTATGTTAGAAATTTTATGTCTCTTTTTGTCACATTTAATCTATTCGAACTCTTAAACACAGTCACTGAATTACTGACACTGCATTGTTCACTTTATCAATAAAACAGTTTTCTTGAATGCAAACATTATATTGTCCACAGACGTTATGCTGTGCACAAGTACAATGCAAGATGGAAAAAAATGTCAATTTTTTTACTTGGTAAGAGTTTTGGACTGCAGGTAAAATCTTTTAATGTAGATCTATGCTGTGTGGTTAAGCCGAGTAATGCTTTTCCTGAAGAAGACGCCACTTGGATGTGAACATATGTTGTTCTAAAGCCTTTGTAGACTTTTCTGCATTAATGATGCCTTTTCTAGATGAGTAAGCTACCCATGCCATAGGCATACATGCACCCCTATACAGAGAAGCAGGCTTTTGAACTGTGTGCTGATATCAGGCTGGCTTGTCCCTCTCCTCTGGAGAACATGGTCCCCATGTCTTGCGTTACTGCTGTCAACTTCAAAATTGCTTTTTTTCCCCTTAAAATTGTACAGTTTTTAGTTTTTAAACATTTTATATGTTCACTGTATTCCATTATAAATAAAATATGGATTTCTGAGCTTTGCAAATCATCTGTTTTTACTCACATCTTACACAAAGTCACAATTCTTTTAAAATTTGTACTGTATAACAGTGGCCTTTAAGATTTTCCACAGCCATGTTTACCATGGCGGTGATTTTGAGACTCTTGTTTTGTAATCATAATATGTTGTCATCTGTAAAAGATTTTGCTGCTGAAGCTGATAAAAAATAATCGAAATTTTACAAATAAACATCTATGATGCCTCAGAACTGCTGAAACATTTAAGAAAGTTCATCTGATACAAAGTAGTATTTTGTGGTTTCTACACAAGCTTCTAAAAACCTCAACTGCACACAAGTTTAACTCAGAGAGATTATGGCATCTCAACACAAACATGGAATTTAAACATGCGCACAAACATATTTCCAATGCAAAAAACCACAGTAATGTGTCCTAACAGCAAACTGCAAGCTCATTTTAGGATGATTCCGCATCTCTTAGGGTTAGAAATAAGTAAAGACAAAAAACACAAATTGTTGCTGAAACCAATGCGTTAAACTGAAAAGCTTTATGTTTTAAAATAATATGAAACACAGCTGATCTCTGCCAGCATACTAGTACATTTTTGGGCTTGTGGGTTCCAATTATTTCAATTTCACAGCTTTATAAAAATGTATGAAAGAACACATGCATGTTTTATGGATAGGCTACAATGACAAACAGAATATAATTTCAGTTTAAATAGAAAATGTGACTTCATGTTTCTGGTTTCATGACATTATGCCTCCTGAGGTAGATGCACATAAAAAGGGAGCATTTATCACTTTAATAGCCCAGTTTTCGTGTTACACTTAAGGACATGCAGGTAGATGACATAGTCAGATAGAAATGACAGTCAATGCATGACTGCTCGCCCAGCTTAAATCTAATAACAGTTTCCTGTGGCTGCCAAAATGAACATGCTGTAAATATAATGGCTCCGCAGCATGATGTGACTGCGGTACAGTAAAGTTAATGTACCTGTGTGTGAGCGTCCGTGTGTGCATCATTAGTTGATATAATAGACACAACAGGCCTTTCTTCCACACTTCTTCTGCACAAATTAGTTTCATTTCATTTATAGTCTATAACAAGCCTCTTTTGGCTTACTGCAAAACCCATGATTAGAATAGCGCCATTATTAGTGTCATTAGCAATAACTTGGACTTTGTGACCAAAAAAGGGAAATGTTTGCAATAAATTGCCCGCCGCTTTCTTCTGAGAAACAATTTAGCACTTTTTGAGTAGGATGCTATCTTTTGTCTTGCTGATATGAAAGGCACTCTCTGCAAAGTCATGAAGCGTGCACATTCAAAAAGCAATAAACAAAATTTGCACGCGGTCTTGCATTCTGATCACGCCTCCCACCCCAAAGAAAACGCCAGAAACGTGTGATGAATTCAACTTCCATCAAATCCTTCAAAAACATCCATTTGTTATCTTCAAATAACGACAGCTGAACACACTCCAAAAGCACGGAGATTTACTGCAGACTCACTCCGACTCTCTGTTGCTGAGGAATACTCAACTGTTTCTTGACAGCTTCCCTGAGTGTCATTTTTCAGCTTGAATGGGGCCTGCAGATGGCAAATGAGGTTACCATGCCAACTGACGTTCTAATGCTGATTTATTGAATGTGAAAGATAAGAGATGGAAGATAAGTCTGAAATTAATTACATGTTGGTGCACTGAACGTAAGAAGAGTCCGGTTTTTTTTTTTTTTTGCTAAAGGAGCATTAGATAAGCACAGTCCTGCATGTAAGAGCAGGATTTGATCAAATGAAAGCATCAAAGACCTGAGCACTGGGAAGATAAATAAACAGTAATTAAAAACCCTGCAATTAAAGAAAACACACCTCAACCAATGTGCAAAGAAAACTGTCAACCAGGACAGCAGTCATTTTGTGAAAGTTGTGCCGAAGCGGAACAGAAAACTGGTGAAAATAAAAGTAAGACGCTTTATGAAAGACAGATAATTTCGTTTTGTTGAGACCCTCGTGCCATCCCAGGATGCCAAGCACTCCCTCTTAAAATGTTTCTTTTGAGCGTAAAATGAACCTGGAAGTGACAGAAATAGAGTGCTCCATCTGCAGCTGGCAGGCAGTGGCAAATGAACCAATTATGTTCTGGTGAAGTCCTCTCTTTCACCTATAGGCAACGGCAGACCGTCATCGTCATCATGATGAAATGCAGGGAGACTGCAGGGGTAATTAAATACCATCAGGGGCCTGAAGGCGGACCTAATAACTCTCTGTAACAAGGCTATAATAAACTTAAGGGTCCCCACAACTCAAAGCATGTTAATGGTGAGAAAGATCACGTGCTGTGCACAAACATTCAGAAAGGGTTGCAAATGCAATGAAAAGGTTTACATTGTTGAGAGTTATCTGAATAAGATGACGTATAAAAATGAACCAATGTTGATTTTAATCTGATTTGTTTCTAAAATAATGGATTATACTGTATGAGTTTTAATGCAATCCTGCAGTCAACTCTTGTAGCATTTTGCCACCTGCTGGCAAAAACGTCCTTGTGCAACAGCATTCAGTACAATACCAATACACATTCTTATTGTCTAACAAAGGATTAAACTAAACTTTAAACTTGATTAGACAATCATTGATGGTATGATCAAACAAATAAAATAAAAAGAAAATATCAATATTAACAAATTTCTTCAAAATCTTCTTTCTTGTGCACCCATTATTTGATGATGTGATCTCTTGCAGATATGAATTTTTGTACTTTCTGCCAAGTTTCACTTTAATGTTGCACCTCATATTGGACAATTTGAGCCTCATTTATTCTATTTTATTGATTATTTACAATGTCATTTATTTACTTTTTTGTTTGTTATCTTCATACTGTGCCTTTGTAGCTCTAAACTGTCTGTCTTGTTTAATTTACTTTATTTGTTTACTGTATGTTTTCCTGTGTGATTATTATATGCATTTTTCTTTTTGTAAGACCAGAGTTTCACCCATGACCACAGAGACCATAATGTAAACAAAGTACTGAATATCAATGATAATTTTAAGTAATTAAATTAACTAATATACAGCTTATCGCACGTAATAGAGTGTAACGCAAGATCAGCATCATGCACACGTGTTAAAGGTTAAAAATGTGTTTTGATTATAAATGTTGTGACTTTTAAGTGACAGCTAACAATGCTGCAGTTTTCCACAACGCATTGTCTAGACCAGGGGTACCCAAACATTTTTCCTGAAAGGGCCAAAATTAAAATCAATCTGAGGGTGGCGGGCCAAATGCAATAATATAATACATGAAATGCTAATACTTCAAGTAAAGTTGTATTTTTTATGATCAAGCCAGCAGCCAGTGCAGTTGCCCACATTTCCTTGTTTGTTTGTTTGTTGTTTTTCCAGCCCATGGATATGGAGATAATTCAACGTATGCTAGGGCAGCAAAGGCTCATGAGACTTTTCATAATTAAAAATTGGAGTATGTGGTCTTATAAGCTGTGCAAACCTGGATATGGGCTTAAGTCTAATTTAAATGTCTCTTGAAGTTACTTGAATTTTAAGTTTAATCTTAACATAATTCAAAGATAAAGTGAGTACCATGAGTTAAGGCTATCTGACTACAGCTCCTTGTATCTATAGCTAGACCAATGTTTGAAAAGACTAAGTGCAAATATAGTATTTCTACATAAGACAGGATTACAATCTTAGTAACCAGGATAACTACTGGTGGGCCAAATCAAATGGCAATTGGCGGGCCAAATTTGGCCCGCGGGCCCCACTTTGGGCACCTCTGGCCTAGACTTTAAAGTTTGTAAAGGAAAAAAATACAGGTGAATTTATTTCCTTTTTGGAAAGTTTTAATTTCCTTGACTAAACCCTTTTTCATATTGAAATGATGATACAATACTTGATGGCCCTTGTCAATATGTTTTTCATTTTGTTATATTTTTTCACTGCTAATTTTATGTTTATTCATGTCATAAAGCGCCTTTTTGAATGTAATTATTCAATGCAAAGAGTGGGTACCTTTTTGTTATGAGTGAAAACTTGTAAACAAAGATTAAAAAAAAACATGGACTTCCGACTTCCTGTTAAGTTTCTACGGCAACGAGTTGGAGCTTCCTCCTGGAGGATCATGGGAAATTTTTCTGGCATCTGAAACAGAGGGATTTTTGAAAAATTTATTGACGATTTTTACGATAAAGCACTTAATATCAGCGCTTCGTCAGCACAGCTGTGAACATCGGATACGAGTTCAGTCTGTGAGTATGGCTACTATTGTTGAAATAGTCAAGTTAGTTTTTTAGGGAACAACTCTCCGCCCGTAAACACACCTAGCTAAGTTGCTAAAGCTACAATAACGGTGGTAATAATGCTTAGTTTCTTTTTCGAGTTTTAGGTCTGTTTAAATTAACACTGCAAGCATGAATGTTATCAGTACATTCCACTTATTACCAAAACCTATTTTCGTATTTAAAATGAATTCATGACTTTGTCAAGTTGTTCTCTGAACCACATTTATCTTTTTAGATGCAGCATCTGGTAGAGATGAACAAACATGGATCTGAAGCTGGAGGTTATTTTGTCATCAAGTATCAAACGAAAGAAACCATGGCCGCGATTCTGCTGGCTTGGTCAGGTGAGGGAAAAAAAACACTTCACCTAGAGGTACTAAAACTTAGCTATCCTTGAGAAAACAATTTAACTATGCTATTATTCCTCAGGAGAAGGAGTCTTTATTTTTGTTAGATGACAAACGGATCAGTGAGATCAACATGGTGTCTGGTCGCACCAAGAAGAAGACACCTAAACTTCATCATTTGCTCAACAATGTAGTGACAATGACTTCATCCCAAAATGGTGAGGCTATTGAGTCAACCACAAGATCAACAGAGTCAGGATGGATTGTAACTGTTGTTGTTTTCCAGGAATGTGGCTGTGTGGACTTCTGGTGTCAGGAGATCTCTTTCTGTGGAACAAGGATAAAGATGTATTGAAAACTGCAGCAACAGTCCCTGAAGTCACTCAGATAATTGCCACTGCTCAAGGTTTGTATTGTATGAAGACTGACAGAATAGATCATTTAATGAAGACAATTGCTTTAAATCAAATAATATTTAATTGAGTGTTTTTTTTTGTTTTTCTTTCTTCTTTTTTGTGAAACTATGAGGTCATAACTTTGGATTGTGTTGTTTTGCTCGGAAATATTGAAGCTGGTAGTTTTTGTTTAGAAGTGCTGAAGTTGTCTGTTTTGCTTTGTGGTGTTTTGGATTATTTGAATTGATTTGCTTGAATAGGCTTTTTAGGTTTTGTTGGACCCCAGGATGAGTAGTCTCTATTGTTGTAGAGACTAATGGGGACCCTTTTAAATAAACAATTTAAACAAACAATACACATGTTTATATCCAGAATCTGACAATTAGAAAAAGAGCTAACCTTCTGGTTAATTTTTGATCAGCTTATTTACATTTTTATCCACTGTAGTATGCTATATAAATAAAAGCAGTCCTTACATTCAAAACTTGTAAAGGTGAAATCCTAACTTCAAATTTGTGTTTTACTTCCATGTTTTTGCTTTTCAGCATCTCACTGTCTAAATTAAAGACATTTGTGATTTTTTTTGCAGAGAATTCCACAAAGTTGTCTCTTCAGGTTTCATGTAATGGGATGCGTGTGCTCTTGGCAGCCATAAGTGGCCAAGTGTTCCTGTGGGAGTGTACAGACGTGAGGGACTTTACAGGTCTGCGAGATGGCCCCGTCAAGGGACGGTGGGCACATATACAGCCCCTTGAAGACAGTGTATTACCTTCTTCACAAGATAAAGAAGCATCTCAACACACCATCTTTGTCAAGACAGAGGTTCGCATATTTAATAATATTTGTGCATTATTTCAATTTATGACGTAATTATAGAGAGCGACATCCAAAATAAGTGGATTTCATAGCATTGATACACTAACTTTTCTTCACAATTTCTCAGGTTATGGGTGACGTTTGCTGGTCAGGCTTTGTTTTCACATTGGAGAAGCAGCTCGTGATCACTGTTCTTAAAATTCAGTGGAAAGAAGGTCATGTGAGGATGGGGTGAGTGAACAGGTCCATGTCTGTAAAGGACCAAACCAAGTGTTGTGTCTTCTCATTTCGAAATGTGAACATTTTCCGTTGTAGTTCTGCTGGTTTCAACATAGAGTGGGCTACGAAGACATGCCTCATGTCCCAGCTCACCCCACCTTGCAACCCGGTGAAGTCCAGAGGGGCCTTGGTACCAGCCTTCTCCCCAGATGGTCGACTGTTAGCCGTTGTCTTGAACCAGAGAAAGCCTAAGGTGAGAATGTGGCCATCCTACTTCATTTATAACTTTTTGATCAGTTTTTATCAGTTTAAAACCATAAAAAAACACATGTTCCTGGTTTTGAATACAGGCTACACAGGTTCTGTTCATGAGCACACAGAACATGATAACAATATCAAGTGGACTGGGCGGATGCGGAAGTAAGAAAATGGATATCCCTTCTAAATATATAAGGTCAGTGAGCATAAATAAAACAAATCAGAGATGCTGTAATTTTTGCATTTTGCAGACAGACAACTGCTTATGAGGGGAGTTAAACCAGTGAATAGTTGAAGTAGCCCCATTTCAGGGGTGTCAAACTCATTTTCACCAAGAGCCACATGAGCATTATGGTGGCCCTCAAAAGACCAGTTTAAATAACTTTGAGGTTTCATGTTTAACTTTGATGAAACATGAAACACCACAATCCTCATCTCGTTGCTACAGCAAAGCACAGCTAACAAACAAAAACTGAGCTGAGAAACAGCATTTTAGCACGTCTTATAAAAACTGAAAAGTGCTTTGTGTATGATTGACTAAATGTGAAAGAAATAACAGAAATTCTATTGAAAGTAAGAATTAGAGAGTTTGAAACACTGTTGAGTTGTGGTAAGAAGCTGCTGTGTTGAATTCCAAACTCTCCACTTTTCCAACGGGGAATTTCCATACATAATCGACATGCGTTTTTGGTGATGTAGATTGTGGTCAATTCTGGCTTTAGAGCAGCTTATTTTGAGACGTTAATACAGGGCTGTACAACAAAATGCTCACGGGGCCACGGCTGCTTAAAGCCAACAGCTCTGGGGCAGGACAAGCATTATTTTTTTCCCCCTTTCAAATTTATGTGTTTTGTTGCATTGAATCATAAATTTAAAGTTCACAAATGATATAAAAAACAATTTTCATATTAAATTAATTAAAACATTTTTTTAAATTATTCAGCACTGTTCTTGAGACTTTTAAAAAGGTAAAATACCTTGATCATTTTATTAATGATCAAATGATTGATGATGATGATACAGACAGCGATGTAAGCTGTGTGTGCAGGCAAACACTGAACTACGGACTTTTAGCTTCTGTTCAGTGTTTGAACATTTAGAGCACTTTTAAGGAAGCTGAAAGTGGTCACAGACTCAGCAGTGAGTAGATACCATTACTTATCCAGCCTGAGAACACACTGGTGAAGTGTTTGTGAATGAACTGATTTCTGTTTAAGTAACTGTGTAATTTTTATCTATAAGGTGTATGAGTACATTCCATAACTTTATATATATATATATATATATATACTTCAATATGAAAATTTGGGGTGTACGTTTTGGCGGGCTGGACAGAAGTCATCCTGCGAGCCTTGAATTTGACACATGTGCGGTACATGTTCATATTCTGGCACAAGACATAAAAAATCTCCACCAACTACAAGCTTCCTGTTGTAGTCAGCTACAGAGAACAGATGTGTTCTTGATGAATCCTAACGTATTGTCTTTTGAAGGTCCTACTGGGTGGGCAGTGTTAGCTGGTCACCTGGAGGCCTTTTCTTGGCCTGCGTGTTGAAAAGAGGCTCCCTTCTGATGTTGGCTCGTCTCGGGGAACTTCTGACTCTCACCAGCTCTGGTTGCAATGTTGACTTTGGCCCTGCTCAGTTCTTACCCCTGCACCCACTGGTCACTTACAGGTGAACTCGATAGACTTGTTTGACATGTTAGAAATTATAGGTTGGTTTTGAGTTGACATTTTCTAATTGTTTGTCCCTAATTTCCTTTCATCCAGTCTTTTTCTAAATGCTTATAACACTTTTCAGGCCACCAGTGTCTGCAGTGAAAGGCGAAGCTTCTCTGTCCAGCTCCAGCATGTCTGTGCGCGACATCCTGAGGCAGCGGTATTCCGTCACCTGGCATCCACGCCTGTTGTACCTCATTGTGTCTGATGGCTACATGGCCACAGTAATGAGGGTGCTGGGCAGACCTTCTCCTGCTCTGTTCCTGAAGTCTCTCCTTACAGATGTTAGCAAAGATCTGGAGAAGGCCAGCTGCAAACTAGATAAATCACAGGTGAACTATTGTATCAGTATATTGTTTTACAGGGGTTTTCTTGGCTGTATAGTTCACTCACCTACAATATTTTCAGGTTCACGTGAAGGCTTGGTTGGAGTCTGTATCTTGCTTGAATTTGGACAGCAGCCTCGATGAGTTCAACCTCGCCGTTTCGTGTCGGCCCAAAACCTCAGACTCTGTCATTTCAGTGGGCACAGATACATCCAGGTTGCCACTGTTCCTGCAGGAGCAACAGACTTTGGGTGGCACCAAGGAGCTTTTTGAAAGCATGCAGGTGACATTATGAAGACATACAGTTTTAGATTTTGTAAAAATGAATTTAAAGCACAGAAAAGTAATGTGTTATGACTGGTGTGTAAATAACTTTATTCTTATGGGTGACCTATCATATGGAAATGAGGATTAAGTCAAATTTGGTCCAAATGACCTGATCACATTTTCAGATTCTTGGCTTTAAAAGTGACATTTTGATACCTGAACACTCTGATATCATAAATGTATCCAGAAATATGCCTTAATTTGTCTTGTTGGTTACGATAATACATTAATATTTGGTCTGAATTCTAATTTTGTGTAATTCTTATGAGGAATTTTTCCAGTTCATAATGAAGAGGAAATCTCAAATAGTACTTCAATATTGAGATTTCCCAGTTGGAAAGAAACAAAAACATTTGTAGCTTACAGGGAAAATCTCAAAATTTAAAGGCGTTTTTCCTCAAAATCAGGTTTTTTGTTGCTACTGCTCAAAAAAGTGATTCAAAAAGATTTTTATTATTATATTTTACACAGTTCATTCAAAAGAAACTTTGATAAGGCATTTATTTGTTACATTTTGAAGAAATGCAATTTATGTTTTAATCAAAACACTATATTTGCCTATTTCTCCATATAACACAAATAAAATATATAAAGATTTAATCCTCGTTCCGATGTGATGGGTCACATATGGCTTCTCTGTGCTTTCCTAGGCCTTCTTTGAGGTAGAGTCTGATTTAGAGGGACTTCCTGCTGGTTCTCATATGGAGGAAGGAGGTCGTTTAGAGTTTGCCTCCATGTTTGATACTCTCCATGCCCTGGAAACCTGCAACGACTCGGCATTTCTTGCTGGCCCAGTTTATAACGACTTTACAGAACCTGAGATGAAGAGCCCTCTTTGGCGCGAGTTAGGGAGGATCCAGAGCAGGCTGCTAACAGCTTGGGCTGTTGGCATGTCTCTGGGAAATGCTGTTGAACACAGAGTCCCTCTGATGAAGCACGCGCTCTGCTGTTGGGTTCGACTCGCTGCTTTGCTCCATTTGCTGCCCGGCTCCAAGGTCCACGCAGGAGAAAAGGACCAGCCCACTTTTGCCTGCCTCTTGCATCTCATCAAATCCCTTCTGTCTTTCCTTTCCTGGGATAGCTCTTCCTCTGACGGGCTGAGCTGCTTGGGACTGTTGGTGGAGTTTAGTAGGAAAATTGTACACCTTCTGCTGACCCCTCACCCTGACTCCCACCAGACTGGACAGTGTCTTGTATCATCTCAAAGTCTGTTCAGAATCATAAACGTCTTGCAGCTGGTCAGTAATTCTCTTGACCATGCTTACAGCCTACAGCAAAGAACTTACTTTTCTTCTGAGGAGGAAGTAACTCCTTCTCAGACACAGATCTGGCGTTCATATGTATACCATGTACATCTGCTACAAAATGAGAACACAGACAAAACAGCTTCTACGCATCAGGCTCTACCTTTTCCTCATCGACCCTCTAGCAGGTAAGAACGGTTTCTTTTTACTTTAGAGAGGAACAACAAACAAACATGTATCATGTGTTGAATCACTTGACTATAGTCATCTCAAAGCTTGACCGAGGTGCTGCTTTTCTGCTTTTCCAGATTGTTGGGAGTATGGCAGCTGGTCTATCATATAACTCAGAAGTATGCAGAAGAACTGCAAAGGTTCAAAGGCTGCGATGGCTGGGACGAGGAAGAACAAATGGTGTCTGTCATCATGTCCCAGATCCAGGCAGCTCTGCAGTCTACAGGACAAAGCCTAGAGGAGGGCCCTTCTTTGCTGAGTTCCTCAGGTCTGAAACAGAAAACAGTTGAACTGTAACGGTATTACTAAGTAAGAGATGTAATATGTGAAATTATTTCAGTTTTTCAAATAGAGGTAAGTGAAATCTGTTTTGAGGCAAGATTCTGAGTCAATTTTTACATCTTGATTAATTAATTAATTATAGAATATTGAGGGACACGAAAAACACTACTTAGAAGTATGAATAATCGGAACAGTCTGTGGCGTGCACATAACAGACACATGGACAAGATAACTGAGGGAGATACAGTATGTCTCATTGTGGAAATATAAATAACCAAAAAGCACGTATGATTGTAACACAGCCCTCTGACTTGTAATCAAATTGAACTGTGAGGTGCCTACTGCCCCCCCGGTCACATCTAATTGTACACATTGCTTTTGAACTTGAAATTTCCCTTTCGTTTTTTTAAGGTGAACGTCTTTTCCTGTGTGGTTTGTACCCGAAAAGTGCAGATGCATGGCGTTTGCAAATCTGTGAAGAGGCTAGTAAAAGTAAGACTCAAACTAGGGGTGCATCGATTGCAGTTTTCTGGCCAGTCATCTAGCTTTTAAAGCCTGACCTGCCGATTCTGACTTTGATCGATAAAGTGTTTTTATATAACTGACCCTGTCATATAAGGTCACAATACACATTTAATGTACCAATCTTAGTTTAGTGAAAAACATTGAACACCCTTGAAACAATACAAACTTGTTTTAACTGGACGTGAGGTAATGCTCTGAAATATGTTTCAAACCGACGACACAGCTGCTCCAGGTGAGCTTTGACTGTTTTTAACAACACGAATGCAGACGTGACCTGATCAGTCAGTCTTCTGTCACAGCAGAACTATAGTGGCTGATTTTCAGACCGTTGCAGAGGTAAGAGAAGATTGCTGGAGAAGATCGGCTATTGGCCTATCGCTGACTAAGCCAAAAGAAGAAAATCTTGGGCTATCAATCAGTGCATCCCTAACTCAAACTGCTCCTCAAACTAATTAAAGTCTCTCGGTTACATTGTCGTGTTATGCTAATAATGATCATTTGTTATCCTGTTAGGTGGTGAACGTTGTGTCTTTCTGGAGAAGAGACTTTGTCTGGCACTTCTTTATAGTCTGCTATCCCAGTACCATTTAAAGGATGCCCAAGAGTTTGGGGACCACATGGCACAGCTCATTCTGCTTCAGGCTGGAAAGCAGATTGATTGTCTGGCTTCCATAACAGGTAAGACGTTCAATAATTACTTTTGAGTTTAGCTCCTGAAGTTATTTTATTCACACATCTGTTAGTAGCATTTTTCTGTTGATTAACCTTGAAAGCATTGCTTAGCCAAATAGCATTATAGAACTTTGTGATTGTTTTATCGGTCTACATTACATAAGCTTAAAAAAACTCTTTTAAAATTATTTCATGTTAGACCTTGTAGCCCCCTCTTTAATTTATTTTTATTTTTTGCATGTGAAAACGTGAGGAGATCTAAAATAACACCATGCACATTAAAACAATTTATCCTTAGAGACATGTTATATAAAATATTCTATTTGGCTGCAACTATAAAAATGTCAGAAAAAGCTGCAATAAGTGAGAAAAATATATCAAAAGGTGTATTTTTTTAACGACATCTGTTAAGAATATGTGAATATAAAATTGTTTAACAAACCTGACATTATAACACTGTGGGAATACAGATCTGTGTGTAGTGCTCTCCAGGTGTCAAAACTTCAGTTTAGAGACACCATAAATCTAGCTTTACTGGCTATTCGCAGATTGTGCAAGAAGTCATGCTAAGTGCAAAAAAATATATATTTTTTTCATTTCCTGTCTTCATCCCTTTCAACAGATTCTCCTCCTTGCCCCTGGCTGCCAATGAATCTTCATAGCGGTGCAGCCAGTGCAGTTGTTCAGACACTTGGGAGATTCATGGCCTCTTATTTCTCCAACCAGCCGCTCTTTATTCTGCCTGCTCATAATGTGGCCGTCCTGCCTCCGATCCATCTACCCCACTGTATGTTTTCAAACGTTTCTTGTCAGTTTAAAAGATTATTCCTTTATTTATTGCTGCTGCTTTAGAGTAATGCATCAATTCTGTTTTCAGCCCCGAGTGTTGGCCGTTTGGTGCCACTGTGCCAAGAGGATGTGGCTAAGGCAGTTCGACAACAGCATCTATCAGAAGTTTGGACAGTGGACTACGCTCTGGACTTGCTTCTGCTGGGGGGGCTGCTTCCTGAGGCTGTGTGGCTGGCTTATCATCTGGGGGACTGGAAGACAGCTGTCACTCTGAGTCTGGCCCATATAAGTTACTGCACTGAACGCTCTGACTTCACTCAGTAAGTTTAAAATCACAAAATGAGCAAAAAGTTGACATACAATATGTACAAATTGTTTTCAAACTCTGAATCGGTTTTCTGATCATTTCTATGACAGGCTCAGGAGGAGAGAGCTCCAGTTGCCATCAGTTTTACAACCAGAAAGCATTTTTCAGGCTGAGCTGTGGGGGCTTCTTGGCAACAAAACGGACTCCCAAGAGTCTGCTGATAAAGATGAAGACAAGAGTTTAACAAGTTAGTTAAACCTCACATGTGTAAATACGTTTGAGAGCTGTAGCTGTATAACTCTTTAATCCAGGTGTTGTTGTCGCAGTTTGTTCAGATCCTTTGGAAGGAGAGGACTGGGACTTGCTAGGGGCTTCTGTGCAGGAGATCCTGAAAGCTTCTGTCATGGCAGAAGTGAATGTTTTGTGCTCGCCTTTGTCTTCTTTCCTGGAAAAAGCCAAAAGAACGAGTTCTTCCCTGCCTGCCTTGGTGCCTATTGGACTTTACCTACCGTCTCCGCCTCTTTACTGCCCTCAGCCTTCTCCCAACACTCAGGTACTCTTCGAAGTCATTTGAATTTTTACACACAGTGCAGATGAAAAGATAAAAAGCATTTGATTTGTAGGATCACATGGAGACTGTGGGGGAATTTGCTGAAGTTTCGTGTCGACACAAAGTGTCCGCGGTCCTCCAAAGGTTACTCTTCCTTCTGAGATCTGCTCGTTGTTGCCATCCAGCAGCTCAGTGGTACATCAGCCATCTGCGCCGTGCCAGACATATCCTGCACAAGGTTTGTCTTTCCAAAGTTTGAATTGTATCTGATCTCGTAAAAATCTTACTTTGTTGCTAAAACAAAAGTGATATTTCTACTGATGAATAAGTGATACGTAAAATAGGGAAATTTGTTGACAAATATTCACATTTTATTAAAAGTGATAACTGAATGTGATGATTGACTGTCAAAAATGGTTCAAATATTTAATTTGGTTATTGTTTTAGATCAAGAAGAAGTATTGCTATCCATCAGCTGATCAGGAGGAAAAGGATTTCCCAGAAGCACTGATGAAGCTGATCACCCGGGGAGGATACTTTAGATTAGGGCCTAATAAAGATGGTCGCCTGGACTCCGACATCATCCACACTATTAGTAATATTGCACTTGTTAATCGCTAACAGCTTGGTAACATATCTAATGTTCTCCTGTACTTATTTGTTGCTTTTTTTTCTGTCATAAGTTTGTTTCAGGGAGCTGTGTGCTTTGTGCTGGATGCTTCACATCAGGGATCAGCTCTCCCTCCACTGCAGGAGGTACCAAGCTGCCAGACAGCGTGGAGGAGATGAAGAGGTATTGCACACTGTTTAATGTGTGTGCTGCAAGTGTAAAACAATCATTGCCACTGGTTTTAATTGTCCATGTGCATTTGTGTTTCTTAGCCCTCTAATGAGTCGGAAGTGAATTCCTCCGGTGTCGATGCTCTCCTCTGGACTGTTCGTTTTCTGCCTTTCTCTCACTTCCTCAGTGCTGAGGAAGTCCTGCAGGACATATTGCTCAGCCTGTTGTCTGAACTACCTCCTGTGCCTTTGGTAACACTTTGTTTGGATTTGTTAAACTTGGCATTGAATAGGAAAAAAAACGCTGTAATTGTTGTTGTTGAGTGAGAACATTTTTAACTTTTGGCTCTTGTCATTGGTAGGTGGCAGACACCCTGGTGCGGGCCTTCCCACAGGAGGAGGAGTCTGTCAGAGTGTCTTTGAGAGAGAAATACAACTTACTGCTGCAAAGACTGAGGCAGTGCAATGTCATTGGTACAAAAACCTCTGAACTTTAACAAATATTTTTGAAATAGTTTACAGTATTTAAAGAAAATGAAAATTTAGAGTATTTCAATTCAATTCAATTCAAAAATACTTTATTGATCCCAGAGGGAAATTAGATAATCTATTTGCCTTACCAAAGAAACAAAATAAACAAAATGTATTTATTTTGATATAGTCAAATTCATTTAATTTTAAATTAAATAAAGAAAACAATCATGTGGCTATATTTGTGACCAGGGGTAAAAATCAACTTTGTCATAAAACAATATATTGATTTGTTTGGATGACAATACAATGTTTCTTGATTTTGCAAAGTGTGTCAATGATACAATGTTGATTCAATTCAATTTACAAGTCTGCAATCAATATGATGCAATATCATAAGCCTGTCTAACACAATCATTTGATATTGATCCACATCGGACATATGGATCAGAGTTTTTGTTTTGCCTTGATGTAATACAATTATTAATCATTCAATCGATATATCGACGTGGATCAATGGGCCTCATGCAAGAACATGTTCGTATTCTTATCCTAAATTTCTCTTACTTTTGTTCGTACAAAGGGTTCGTACGAACATATCACGTCAGATTCAACAAACGCTTCTATCTTCAGGAAACGTGCGTAAATGAGCTGCGTAATTTACACCTTTTCTATCCAGCTGCTCGTGCACG
>NW_013954253.1:30179-33092 GCF_001266775.1 Austrofundulus limnaeus
CCCCCACACAGCAAGGTAACACTCAACCCGAGACCCATTTTTCTCACTTTTTGATTTTGAAATTCGACACCACGTAGAACATCTGCATGCAGCGCCGTTTTTTTTTAAATCCCCAGTTTGCTTTTCTTCCAGCTAAATAAATTGCAGTGTTGGGTTTCAACAATAAATCATTGTTTAACCCCACAGCTGAGGGGAATGCAGGAGTTGTAGTGCCCCCCCATGATAACCTGTGTTATGAAACACTAAAAGAATGGCCCGGCCCAGATATACGTTAGAGAAAGTGTCGACGTTGTTAATAATTACCCTAACTGAATAAGAATATGGAGTCTGCTGCACAAAACGGAGCGATTACTATTATCAGGTTGATAACCAATAATTACTTAAAAAGAAACACTGCGCTCATTAAYCGGCTCCAGCAGAGAACTCAGTATAGCCCCCCTACCCCCCTCCAGAATCCCCTCCCCTCGGCTCCCCCTCGTTAGATCCCACTTTTCCTGCTTTTCATTCACGCTTCGTTTTTTTTTTCAATCACTTCCCATCCCCTCACTCAGACATCCCTCCCTTTCCTCCATCTTCTGAGTGCCGATCGCAGTCGTTTCTCATCCGTCTGCAGACATTTTTTTTTCACCAAGCAACGCCCTGTTTATTTATGTAGAGGGGCACGCCGGGGTCTCTGCCCCCCCTCCTCTCTCCCGGTCTGGAAGATTAACCATACCCTCCGCATCTTTTCTCATCTATCATCCTAATGGGCGCTACAAGTAGAGAGGAGAAAGGAAAAAAAAAAGAAAAAACAACAATTTGCTGAGGGAGAGGAAGCCACAGAAGGGCAAGGAAGGTGTCTGGGATGCCACAGTCGATCAACTTCCCCYCTTTAATTAACATGCACCGCTGTTGGGACAGGATCAGATTTCTTCCTGTCATCTGCAGCAATTTTCTAACAAACAAGAACACAGATGGAGGGAAAATAACTAAAATACCTCTAATATTTATACTTCTGTTTAAAGATGCAATTCTCCTCATCTCAGAGTTTAAATATTGTGAATTAGCATGTAGGTGTAAGGATGTGAAGATTAATGGGTACGTATGAGTTTATGGACGTATGTGTGCACAAGACCTGATGAAATCTCAAATTTATTTAAGTTTTTCTACGGAAATTACATTTGTAMCCAGGTCTGTTTCTCCCGTCGTCTTCTGGTACCATTCTGTGTATTAGTTATTTGGCTCAAGGTCACTTCATCCCTCTGCCAAATCGCACCCTGGCCCCTGTGGTCAAATTGTACCCAACGTTTTAGGTACAAGAAAAAGCTGTCTGCAACTTATACCCACATTTTTTTTTTACCAAAGGCGTTTAATAATGATTTAAAGGACCAAATTATGTGTTTCTCAGGCATACATTTAAATACTATACCATAATAAAGTATCTATGTCACCTTTAGTTATTAAAATGCTGTTTTTATGTTTAAATGGAAAGTAAACTTATCTTCTCATCACTTCCTCTCCTAAATGCTTTGAAATTGGCCTCTGTCTCTTTAAGAACCACCTTCTGCTTCTGTCCGTCCCGTTCGGTGTGTGTGGGGGGGTGGGAGGAGGGGGGTTTGCCTGTGCGCTATGATGCAGTTTATTTGGCATCTGAAAATACATTTCCTCAAAAGTATTTTTAATCTGAAAAGAGCTTCACTGAGTGAGAACTAATGTTAGGAGCTCAGCAGACAGTTAGGTTTCACTTTCAGTTTCACCTGAGAGCCTGCAGGAGTCATGGTCGGGGTGTGTGGGGTGGGGAGGTGCGCTCTGCCATGAGGAAGTTCGGCTTAAAGACACGTCCCAGAGGCATTTCTGGTACCAAAAGGTGTTTCTGGTCCCCACCTGTTGTTTTGCTCCTCAGCATGGCTTCCTAAAAACACTGCAGGATTTCTCAAACATGCATGAATGAGTCAAAGCAAGGCTTTGGGCATGTTTTATATGAGAGTATAACATTATAACATGATATAAAACTCCAAAAAGTTGATTTTACATGATATTGTCCCTTTAAGTAATTTTTTGAGAATTAGTAATTTTAGTACATTTTTTTAACATCACAAAGGATGATTGTACTGAGTACTTTAATTACGTTACATTCAGAACGTTAAAAAAGGTACTAGTGCTTTAAGATTTAACACCTTGTCGAAGTTATGTGGTACCGGTCACTTCGTATCCACCTCTGACCATTTCATACCGACAACGCCATTATAACATGATATGATGCTTAAAAAGTTTGACTTTTCACAACACCCTCCCTTTTCATAGCATTGCTTGGTGGTCCCCTAAAATACACTGAGCTRGGTTGTGTTTTCTTCGTTTTTCATACAAGCAGCTTCTGCTTTGCAAACTTGCACCACAGCATCTCTATGTGCTTAATTTATGATCCATGATTGAACAATTACCCCAATGTAGATGGTTTTACTGCAGTGTACTTTAGAAAATAACCATCTCATCACTGTCATCGAAATAGTACTTTTTATTTCACGATGTCTGTAATCCTGACTATAAAATTGTCTCTTGATCGATATCTTCCATGCATCTTATCTGAAGCGTTTCGCTCCAGGCCTTTCAGAACCGCTCCACGCAGCAGGATGGGTAAAGTATCTCCCCTCTGTTGTTTTCAGCTGGTTGTTAATTCCAATTTGTAACCAATGTTTTTGTTTTTATTGTTTGCACCATCTTTTTCTTCAAGTTGTGTTCCTATATTCTGGGCTCAGACCGTCTGGCCTCCCTAGTTTTATTAGCTTGTTGCTGAAGCTGTGATTTTTATTTTTTACAGCATCAAGCTGACATTAAAGCCAACGTGACTCATCTCTGCAGTAGTAAATGTAGCTGAATGGAAACAGACTCTGTTACATAGAGGAAAGATCACTTTGTATTCCCGTGGCCCCCCGA
>NW_013954253.1:34092-34702 GCF_001266775.1 Austrofundulus limnaeus
CCTGAGAACCACATGCTATCACAGCTCGGCCTTCCAGCCTCCAACCGCGACACGCTTACACTCATCCGCTCTGCAGGGGAAGTGTTGAGCCTCGTTCGCCGACACGACAGCGCAAACACACAAACACCCTCCACCAGACTGGCAGAGCTGCCTCGACATCCCCTCCTTTCCTCTCACTCTCAGCTCTCTCTCCCCACTTCCCTGCTCCTCCCATCGCTGCCTCCTCCTTGGGTTTCCCCTCCAGCATCACCTTCCTCTAGCTGCTGTTTGTTCTCCTCTTCCTCCCCAATCCTCCTGTCAATATTATTGTTCATCAGCGTCTCTGTCAGAGCAGGAATACAGGCAGGTGTGCCACGTCGTGCTGTGTTCACATAGTCTCACACTCTGACTTTAGTCTTTGTTGTGATCAAACAAGTCTAGATCTGTAATATTATAGCGTGAAACTGAAGATTTGACAGTTTATCAAATTAGACCAATTTTACCACTTGGCTTTTATTAGTACTAAAATTTAATTGAATTTGATTAGATTTGAATCGGTGACAAAGGGCAGCCTTGGCGGAGTCCAACTCTCACCGGAAACGAGCCCGACTTATTGCTGGCAATGCGGAGC
>NW_013954254.1:0-4731 GCF_001266775.1 Austrofundulus limnaeus
AAAAATGTGTTTTATATGTGTTAAGATAAGGAAATGTGTGTGCAACATTTAGACGGTTTAAGAACAGTTACTTCTGCAAAACAGCAAACAGGATGAACAGAAACAACAGGCCTAATGGTAAAGAGGAAGTGGGGTTCTGGCTGGAAAGTACCAGAAAGTTCCAGTGATGAAAACCAGAAGGCTTACCTCACCCTGTAAAGTACCAGAAAGTTCCAGTGATGAAAACCAATCACAGGCTGACATGAGGGCAGAAAAAGTAGGGAATGCAGCCCAAAAACTGTATAAAATAGAGCAGTTTAAGCAGTACTGGGTCTTCTGGACCAGTCTGGAGTCCAAGCAGCAAAGGCAAGGAGCAGATAAGGAAGAGGAGCTCAGACCCAGAGGCATCTCAGCTGAGGACAAAGCTGCTGCACTGYCCTCCAGCAACTCACAGCCCAGAGACCAGATTCAACAACCCAGCTGTGAAAGGCCATCTGGAAACAGTCTGCTCTTCTCCATTGAGGTAAAACACCTTTCTTCTGAATGCCCTGCCGTCTAAATTAATGGAAAATGCCACACAACCTAACCATAAGGTTAGAGTAGAATTTTAATGCTTTTTACTTTTCCCCCCATCAATTTTAATTGGTATTGTAATTTTTATAATCAAATGTGGCTATTTCTTGCAATTTCTATTAAACTGCTTTCAGCATTATAAAAGACAGCTAACATGACTGGACATCGATTTTTGAGGTTTTTCTCTGATTTTAGAGTGTGTTTTTTATTGTAAAGCAGGAAGGTACTAACATGTTAATGTGTGTGTGTTTACTTTGAAGCAATAAGGTAATAACAAGAGGTCATAAATAATAGAGAGTTCATTTTTAATGTTTATTAGCTTGGGGAGATAGGATAACTCCCTTTAACAGTTCCCTTGAGACCTGCTGTCCAGGTCACTAAACAGTATCTCAGTCATTATAAGAAGTGCAGATCCACAGAGGGAGGAGCTGCAGTGAATGGTGGTGACCAGCTGCTGGAGGCGTCCTGAGCTACTGCGCTGATCCAGAGGCTGGGGTTAACGAAGGGAGCGACCACCGGAGAGAAGGCAGAAAGTGGCCGAGCTTAAAGCCTCCCGACCCTGTCTCCTGGAGGAGATTCACCTGACTCAGCCATACAGGCCACCCCAGGTGGCTGTAAGTCTGGTTTATCGCCTCCAAACCAAGAGGGAGACATCGGCTCCTCTCCAAGACCTATTGGTGTCTTAGTGGGTAAACTGGGGGAGGAGCCACACAGGAAATCATGGCATCCCTGGATGGGCGTGGCCTAAAGTAGGGCCGCCCCCGAAGAGAAGAGTTGGGCCACAGGAGTGGCCCAGCTTTTCTACAAGAGCAGAAACTGAGAGTCGACTGCTCAGTGTGCTGAAAGAGAGCCATCAGCACACATCCTTCACAGCACCCACTCAAGGAGTGGGGGAAGGAGGAATCCTGCAACAGAGACTGCTGAGGAGAACACACAGCAACAGCAGGGTAAGTAGCTACAACCGTCGAAGCCCCATCCCTGACCTATAACAMRTACAGGAGGCTTTGGGGATCRACAAYTCCAATCAAGACAAGAAAGCACGATGGCTGAAGCAGCCGTGCTAGATGAGGAGAGTGCRGGGACCTCACAAGGAATGGCCCCCAACCCAAAGTTCGAATACCCGCCATGCATAATCATGCTCTATGGCAGGGGGGCCAAGGAGTGGCACCACACCGCTATGGCGCTCTTCATGTCACATTCCACAAAAACAGACCCAGTGCAGGCCTTGGCTGAACTGGAAGACCACATGGCCGAAGACACAGTCTTCTTTGGGCCCAACATACATGATGGGGTCTTGCTGGCCATGGTACTGCACCCAATAGAGACTAAAAATTGGCCCAAAATGAAGAATGGGTCAAATGGTGGGTATCAACGATGAAGGGATGGAAAGGCAGCATGGTAAAGCTGGTCAGCCCATCTGCAGAATATGACCCCCTGGTAAAATTGGTTACCAGAGAACAGTTCATCGAGTGTGGGGTGGCCGATCCAACATCAAAAACTGAAAAGAGATATCAGTGTCTAGATAAAATCCTGCTTGACCTCAGGATATGGAAAACCCTGCTGAAGCACAAGAACATAAAGGGGGAAGRCAAGGAGAAAAGTGTGGTTGGAGATCCCGACAACCTCCCTGATCTCAAGGGATCAGGTGCAGAAACTGATGATGTGTACGAGGAGGAAAAACAAAATAAAGGCAATACACCCGGCGGGGGAGAAAGTTATGATGAACAATTCCACTTTCATAAAGAACTAGGAGAGCTKAATCGAGCTTTGGACGACATAACAACCTTTTTGAGTCCAAGCCCAGAATCAGAACCAAAAAGAGGAGGAGGCCGAGCCAATGTAAAGGTTTTGGCCGAACAATTTGAAAACTCCTCCATCACTGAAGGCAAAAATAAACATCAGAAACACACCAGCAAAGAGCACCACAAAGAACCAGGGACACCGGGACTAGGCCCGTTAGGCCCTCTCCACGAGGAAACCCTGAAAATTTGACTGCAGAATGGTATAGTCYTGCATCAAACAGTGGGAGACCCATGGGYCTTCCCAAGTGATGGACTACTGATATTACCGACCRTAACTACAAAAGTTAAAATGGGAAATTCAGAAAAGYCYTAATAAAAAATGCTGGGCATGAGTACCAACAAGAGGTAAGTGAAATGAGAAAGACCCACCAGATGGATCCAAATCGACCCCAAATGACTAGTGGAGCAGGACTGGCCCACTATGGAATCATCCACATCCCAGTACCTGCATTTSAGAAAGGTGATGACATAGAAAACTATGTCTACCTAATGATGAAGAAATTGGAACTGCGATTGTATTATGCAATGCATCATGAACTGAGGAGAGTCGTCATCAGCACCTGTGGCCTGAGGTCCGGAGACCTGCAATGGGACTTGGCAGAAAAKGTGGCTGTGAGGGACACAGGGCATTTCGCTCAGAACCTCAATGTACCCACAGCCCTGAGGGAGATTGTTGTGGTCACAGCTGAAAAATGAAAGGCTGAGTAAGGCCATACCAATGATACCCATAAAAGCCGAGCCAAAGCGGGAAGAGAAAAAGAAACCGACCGCAAAAGAGACTTCACCAAAAAAGACCATACAGGGTTTCAGAACCTCTGACACAGAGGAAAAAACAACAATGGAAACACCCATGTGCAGCATCCAAAACAAGAGAAAATTGAAAAACTCGATTTGGTCAGAGGAGGAGAAAAAGAGCCTGGTGCAACTCCTTCAGGGAGAGCCCTCGGACTCTGAGAGCGAGAGCTCAGAGGACGGAGAGCCAACAAGCCCTCCTCGGCCTTCAGAACATCCACAGACCCCAGTACCCCCTGAAAGCTCAGAGGAAGACAACGCTGAGTCCAGCATGGGGTCTGCTGCGCCCCAAGGTCAAGGTACCCCTAAACAACTGAGGGTTGGGCAAAGGAAAGGTGAGAAGAAACAAGTGGAACTGGTGGATGTCCTCAGGGCATCAGAAAGAATGGCACGGGACCCTCAGTGGGGGCCAATTAAGACCAGCGATGGAAGAAGAACCTATGTGCCTGAAGCAGAGCAAAGGGATTTCCCAATACCCCCAGTATGGGTTGGAAAGACGGAGGAACAATTGGAAATAAAGGTAAAATTGACAGTGGGGGAATGGGCTAATGTAATAATGATGCCATCTTATCCTACCCTAGCTGCACACAAAAGATTGACAGCCAATTTCAGACAAGCATATGTGGTTATTGCCCATGATGTGCTGCTAAAAAAGATGAAAAGAGCAGCAAACAGGTTCGTGAAGGACACGATGTATGAAGAGAAGGATGGGATGCTCTCGGACAAGCCAGTGCCACCAGTAACGGCTGCAGGTGAGAATGAGTCATTGGGGAGGCAGGAGTGGAAATCAATTAAAGATGTGAGCACCAATKCAGATGAGTTCCGTGAGTATAAAAAATAATAACCCTGGTGAGAGAACCAGAAGCGAGTGAAGGAAAAGAAGGCTACCTGAAAGATGTCTGGCCCCTCATGAACTCAACAGACTGCAAGGCCGCAAAGCGGCTGTGGCTAAGTCATATCACAGGCCATCCCATCGACAAAAAAGACTCAKTTCAGGACTACTATGAAAAATTTGTTCCTGAGGATGAAAACCATGAGGACGCCCACATTGACAGGGCCAGACTCAGACTGGAACAAGGGCAAAAATTAACCCCTATGTATCTGGCATCAGCTAAAAGAAAATATCGCCCCAACTACAGTAGGTGTGTAAAGGCCCTAAGGAGAGTAACCAAGGGGTGAAGAGGTAACATTACCTTTGCCACCATGCCCATCCCAACCACCACAGTGGCACAAATGGATGCAACAGTAAGAAGGTATGATCTGGAAATGCTCTATTGGGATGAAAGAAGGAAAAAGGAAGTGTGGTATATTTTCATGTTCTGTGCCTTTAAGACGGGAGCGAGCGCCAGGCTCGCTCACGCGTCTCTTTGTTCAGAGTTCTTCTTAACATCAAGCTGTTAGCACCCTCTCTTCCATCTCTCGTTAAATAAACATGTCTAGAAGCTGAAGAAATCGTCTTTTCGTCATTCAAGTGTTAGCAGAAGAGGTTTTTAACATCCAGCGGTCTACAGGCAAGAACGCCCTCTGATTCTCCAGCGAAACAACCGAAGCAGCAGCCACCAGACGGGAGAAGACAAAGAGAGAC
>NW_013954254.1:4741-9136 GCF_001266775.1 Austrofundulus limnaeus
CTACAGTAGGTGTGTAAAGGCCCTAAGGAGAGTAACCAAGGGGTGAAGAGGTAACATTACCTTTGCCACCATGCCCATCCCAACCACCACAGTGGCACAAATGGATGCAACAGTAAGAAGGCATGATCTGGAAATGCTCTATTGGGATGAAAGAAGGAAAAAGGAAGCAACACAGAAACCACCAAAAGTACCCACAAAAGCAGCCCTGAAAGGGCCAGCCAATCCCCAAGACAAAATTCACCAACCGACCCCTCAGCATAGGGACAGTGGTCCCAGACAGCAGTACCAGCCGAACAACCAAGGACAACTAAATAGGCCCACACGATAACGACAGCAAGAGCCACATAGGGGAGGCCCAGCAGCTCGGCCTGCACAAGGCCCTAAAAGAGCCCCTTACTTGCCCCCAGAAAAGTACAACAAATTAACCCCAGAACAAAAAGATGCCCTCCGTCAGGCCAGGGAACAAGTGGCCAGAAGGCCGCCTAAACAATGGGGCCCAAGTCCCGAGTCACCCTGGAAAACACCTACTGGAATGGGAATGACATCTTCACCAATGTCGATGGAATTCCCTACCTGGTGGACACGGGCAGAGGTATACATGACCCGGAAAGACCTGGAAACTAAAGGATACRGAGTTGTTCAAGTGGCTAGTGGAACAATTGAAGAAATGCCATATGTTATTTGGAGAAATGTAATATGGMTAAAAGGACCAAATAATTTAATAACAGTCAAAGATTTGGAAAGCCTGCATTAGCCCAAGAAAGCAAAGAAATCAAAGTGGAAAAGGTTCGAGTTATTGAAATCACGGTCAATAAAAATAGGCCCCTCGACCACAACAACGTGGTATAAATCAGTGGACGTTCCTGAAATAACAAAACAAAAGCTGGAAGAAAGTGATTAATCATCAGAAGGAAAAATTTAATTAAAACAAATTGAATCAGCCAGAGTTGCTTGCTTCAAAAATGACTGTGGAGACTTGGGCACTAGATTTTGCCACCAAATCATAGGAGRGGTACATCCACCTGTGAAACAGTACCTTCTCCACCCAGAAGCAGTGGCAGAAATGGACAAAATTGTAAAAGAACTGCATGCACTGGGAATCATCAGAGAAGAGCCAAATCCCCTCACCAATAGCCCTATTCAGGCTGTGAAGAAGCCTGAATCAACGGGAGGAGGCTGGAGACCAGTAATCAATTTCAAGGCCCTAAACCGAAGAACTGTTGCCAACCGAGCCAGTCTCATTAATCCCCCAAGGAGCATTGAAAACAATGAGAGTCAAAAAATGCAAATCCTGCATCGACCTAGGTTTTTCACACTCAGTTTAGCCTAGGAATCACAACGAAAAACAGCTTTCACCCACAAAGGTAAGAGTTATGTCTGGCAGAGACTGCCACAGGGATACAGAAACTCACCAAATGTATTCCAATCAGCCATCCTGGAAATACTTTAAGACATTGGAGCTTCAGTATACATCAATGACATTTTCATTGCAGATGATACTGAAGAAGAGCATCTTAAACGTCTGGAAGAAGTGGTTAAACGGATCTCTGAAGTAGGCCTCAAACTAAATCTGGCGAAATGTCAGTTTGGCCAGTTTAAAGTCAACTACCTGGGGTTCCAAGTCACCACAGACTTGGGCTTATCAGATGGCTACAGAGAAAATTCAACAAMTGAGGAGTGAAAATGATCTACAGAAAATCCTGGGCCTGTGTAACTATGTGAGAGATCATGTGCCGAACTACCAGATGCAAAACCTTTGTATGCCTGCCTGAAAAAAAGAGACTACAGCGGAAGGCCGCAAGGAAAAGGCATGGTTATGGACACACAAAACCAAGACGATCTCGACAAGCTGAAAGAAGAAATCCAGAAAGCTGTCAGACTTGAACCTAGAAACCTGACCTCTAGGTTGGTGGCAGAAATATTCTGCGAGGACGAGGATGCTATGGTCAAGGTAAGCAATGACCAAGGAGGCCTAATCACATTGTGGAGCACAAGACTGACATCAGTGGARAGAAAATACCCCAAATAAGAGAAAGAACTGGCAGTGTTAGCAAAATATTGGGGGCCACTAAAAGATCTGGCCCAAGGCCAACCCATCAAAGTCAAAACACAAAGCCAGGTACATAAATACCTGAGGAAMGATACCTTCGAGAGCACRAGAGCAACTAACACCAGATGGGGCAGATGGGAAGACATTTTGCTGGATCCAGACCTAGAAATAGGCCCAGCACAGCTACAGGAAAAGAAGCCTACCACGAGTCAGACCAAGGATAAAACAATTGGCTTTGCGCTCTACACAGATGGATCGAAAAAAAGGCCCTGATGAAATGGCGTATTGGGGTTACATCTTGACACAAAATGGAAAAGAACGACACCGAGTCAGAAGAAAGGTGAGTGGAAGCGCACAAGCTGGAGAAGTGACTGCAGTTTTGGAAGGATTGCTGGAATTGACAAAGAAGAAAATCAAGGCCCAAGGGTAGTAACTGACAGTTACTATTGCCCGCAACCCCTAAAAGAAGACCTGTCCATCTGGATTGAAAATGGCTTTGAGTCAGCCAGAGGAAAAACTGTGGCCCACAAAGAACTGTGGAAAAAAATAGCCGAGTTAGGGACACAACTCGACTTAGACGTGGAACACCAGAAAGCGCACACAAAGGAAAGATCTTACTGGGAAGGAAACGATGAAGTGGACARGTATGTCCAACAAAGGAAATTGTCTTGATTTGAGCAGAAATATGGAACGTTACTCCTAAGGGAATGGAGGTTCCAAAAGAGTATGTGTCGGAGGTAGTGGTGACCATGCATGAGGCTCTAGGACATWCTGGGCTGCTACCCACACGTAGAGGACTAGAAAAGCAGAACTTATGGATTCCTATGAAACAGATTCAACAAGAACTCAGACACTGCACGGTATGTGGGAAATACAATGCAGGAAGAAGAGGAAAGAGAACTGAAGGCCTCACCATCAAGAGCACGATTCCATGGGGCTTAATCTGTATGGATGTAGCGGGACCCATGGGGGTCACAGGGACTAAAGTTGAGAAATATCTTATCGTCCCAGTAGACTCAATGTCTGGCTTTGTGGTGGTGAGACCTGTCAGGAAAGCCAGCGGGAATAGTGTTGTCTCCATGTTAGACTACACATGTGCCTGCTTAGGCATTCCTCAAGAACTAAGGACTGACAATGGAATGCATTTTAAGAATGCGCAAGTGAACAGGTGGTGTGAGCAACATGGGGTGATGAGGGTATATTCACCGCCATACACACCAAAGGCTAATGGTGTTGCTGAACGTACCATTGGTCTGGTCAAAAACTGGCTAGCTAAAAATGCTAACTCAAAGGAATGGGGCCTCAAATCAGTTGGCATAGGCCAAGCCCTCAACGGCCGAGACCGAGCAGGAAGGCCGTCCCTCTCTGACGAGCTAAACCAGCGCCCCTTTGTTACTGAGGAAACAGGGAGGAGTCAGGGGCGGACCCAGCCCCTTTAGAGGCATGTCCCTTAACTATGGGACAAAAGGTGTGGATTAAAGCCAGAGACCAACCAGGCACAGTGGCAGTTAAGCCGAAGTATGAAGAGGTTGACAATGTGACTTAAGTGTTGGACCAGAACACAGTGCTGCTAAAGAAGAAAGGAATCCAAGGAGTTGAGCAGCTGAAACCAGCCTTAGGTTAAGGAAGCAGAGATGACCATGGCCAGAGACCTCAGCAACTTTCCACCACCCTATATTCGACTGGCCATGATTAATGGGTTGGTACTCATGAGAAAAACCACAACGGGTGTTTGGGTTGGCAGAGCCCTAAAAACCCTAGAATATGCCAAAGTTGGTTATCTTTCGCCAGATCCAGAAACAGTAGAATGGAACCAATGTAATGTGGGATGTGCGGTCTGCCTAAAGGCAGAAAAATTTGAGAATAAATGGGTTGGACCCGGCCACAAGAAACAACTCCCTCATGGTCAAATGTTGACCTCATTGGCGTCAGGAGTAAAAGTACTGGATGCATTCACCTGTGGAACCTGCAGAGTACCAACTCTGCCCAGAGTTACCTGCATCGTCCAATGGAACCATAAAGGAGTAAAGCCTGAGGGATGCTGTTGTTTATGGGACAGCTGTGTAGGGGTCACCTCAAGTCAAATTATCAAGGAACTGTCTTGGACTCAGTCCTCTGATGGGTCTTCGAATGGACAAAAATTCTGTTCCACTTAGAACTGTATTTAGGCCACCCCAGGCCACTTTCCATCTAAATCAGATAAAAACAGAAGAATATTCTCTTATTTGATTTAGTGTTCTCTTAACTGAAAGTATTACACATTTGGATAATCAGAGAATGTTTATCAAAGTTACAGGAGAAGAGAGGACAGATCTATTTTCTCCCTCAGTATGATTTCAGCTATG
>NW_013954254.1:10009-14162 GCF_001266775.1 Austrofundulus limnaeus
CAGAACATCATCTCAAGGTAAAAGCTGGCTGTGTGTGACATCGAGGTCTGACCAAAGCTGAGCACAAAATGCTTCGCCCTTCTGGTTAAACCCACATTATTTAAGATAAAGTATAGAAAAGCTAACACCTTTCTTCAACCTTTTTCTTAACCTTGCCCTTGCCAATTCTTAAGATAAACAGCCTCAAATGTCTGGTATTTAACATCTAAGCTGACGTTTGTGTTTCCATTTAAGTGTGGTTAACAATTAAGAAGTTAAAAGCTTGTTATTGTTGGTCCCAAACTTTTTATAGGAAATTAATTCTTCACAATCAGGTGTACTCTAGTTAAATTTGTATGATTTGTAAAATAAATATTATGGTTCAAATCAACATTCACTGATGGAGAGTTACTTTTTGTGTCCGTTCATTTTTGCACTAAAGAAATGTTTATCCAAAATAAAAGAGATTCTTACCAATTAAATTACTCTTATAACCTTGTTATAAGAAGTGTAAGCTGACACTTACAGCTGCAAACTGGAGTGGTGTCCCCCCTGTTCGTTCCTAGGCTGCCATGGAACACTAGTCCAGGAAGCAGAAGCTCATGGATGGCAGGTGAGGAGAAACTTTTATCCCCTCAGGTATTTGATGCCCGATGAGGTTGCTACTACCACTGCGACCACCATAGGCCTCGGCCCTCCTCTCTACCCAGCACTAACTTGTGACCCCTCTTCACCCCCTTTGGATCCTGAGATCGTGGGAGGAGCGAAGCCACCTAAGGACCTACAATGTAATTTGTTGGACGAAACCATCCATAAATCTTGACCCTTTCAAGCAGCCGGGCTTTGTGCTGGAAGGCCCTTGTTAGGACTGCACGAGTACCCTTTGCTTTTCCGGGTCTATAGAGAACCATTGACAATGTCAATCAGGCCTGACGCCAGGCCCGACGATGTAAAGGAAACTGCACAGGAAGGAGGCTGGGAGGGGCCCTGGGAACTCACCACATGGGCCTCCCTGTTAAAAGAAGTGACCCAGAATCAGTTCATCCCTTTGATGGATCTCCCACCTGCCCCTCGTGAGGAGAGGGTCAGAATGTCTGACCTCTACTACTACACCACCAACATTGATGCTTGGTGTCCAAAGGGAGCTTGTCCAAAACAAAAGGTAGCAACCTACACTGTCACCTCTGAGGCATGGAATCGGCAAGGAGTTCTACAGATCCCTGGGTCTGTGGCTCAGAGAACTTCAACTCCTATCCGCCCTGACTCCACTTATAGAGTGCAGGTTGCGGTAAAATGGTGATGTCTCCCTAAAAGGAGTTTACTCTGTTGGAGCCACCATCACTGTTCTTGGGCGACATGGTGTGGTGCCAAACTCAGCTGATGCTGTTGCCCCCTCACCTCGCCGACACTCGGGACTGTTCTTTAGAGCCTTGGGCCGCATCCCCCAGAGATGGCGCAGAGTAAAGAGCAAGACAGATTAAATTAATTATGATTGGTGCTGCGCACGGTTTCCCCTTCATGCAATCTGTGATTTATTTTTCTCTTTTCCTGGATTGGCTGTGGGATGATTGACATCAATAATCCCAGGAGAGGGGGTGGGGCCCTGACATTTGAGGAAGGACTGACTGTAACCACATCCCACCAGAGGAGCCAAACCCCCTCATGAAGATAAAAGGCCTGTCTGTGAGCTGCATGGGAGCAGAGAGAAGATGGAGAGGATCAACCACATGTCACAGATCCAGGAGGAGGATCCAGAGGACAATGACAGAGAAACCGACCTCACCAAAGAGCTCCCTACCAAACACAGCTGCAGCTTTAAAAAGAGGCCAGGTCTGCAGACTGGCTTAAGGCTTTTAGCTCTGCTTCTCGCTGCTGCTTTAATTTTGTCAATTTTGTACCACGCGGGGTACGAACCATGGAAGGTTACTCATGCCAGAGTATTTCATGCCAACACAAAGTATGGAAATTTGACTTGCTGGAACACCAGCACACGCACCCTCTTCATGCCCTGGGATACAAAACAAACTTCTGAGAATCAAACCTACTCCTGGAACAGGATAAAAAGAATGGGATATGACGCATGGCGACTGAACCTGCAAAACTGGACTGCCTGGACAGATGAACTGGCACGACAAAACTTCTCGAACCATAACTGGAAATGGACAATCTAAAATCTAATAGCCACCAAAGATGGATTAGTAGTGTTGATTAAAGTGTTGGAAGACCATGAGACTAAAACACGAATTGCAACTGGATACAGCCATATGAAGAACCACCCGAATGGCATTGCGATTGGGGATGCAGACCCCTGCTGGGCCTATCGCACCAAGGKTACTGGCAATATGAAGCTGTATTTCCAGCACCCCACAAACACATATTCTGCCTGGCCATATTTCCAAAATGGGAATTTTGGGGACATTATGACCTCAAATGTGACAAAATCTCAGTCACAAAAAGAACCAAGATTACACCTCGAAGAAAGCACCCGGCAGCCTATGAAAAGGCGCCCACGCRTTACCACAAGACTGTCAATGTAACGGCACACAACGAGACTACCAATGTAACAGAATTTGAGACACGGACCACTAAACCTCCATACCAGGACTCAGAAAAATACAACAATGTGGATGAATGCCTAGCAGACATCACATGCCTTGACCCCTGCATATGGAACACGTGGGTAAGATGTCACAAACAGAACTTCATGCCCCTACGCCCGCTGTGGTTTCAAACTTACTATTATACCAGCTTCCGATCAGTCTTCAGTCCTATCAGGRCTATGCATGAAGAATGGCTGAATTCTACCTTCCCATGGATATGGATCAAAGAGKATGTTGTTCACTATGAAGGAGATTTCCCTGAAGGGTCTACCAGGAACTGAYAGWTATTTTTAAACTTTATCATTTTTTATATTTGATCCTATTGCATTAATCAATTGTATTAAATAAGTCTTTCTTGCTGCCATAATTTTCATCTCTGCAGCTTTGAGCTGCACTAACTGATAAGAAGTAACCCTGTGATTGGTCAAGATATTTTTCTCTGTGCCGTGTTTGTAATAAATTGGTCAGCTTTCCCCAGCCAAGGTCAGAACTTTCTGCTGAGACCTGTCTTTAAGCGTCCTCAGAAACTTCTCACTCTTTGCAAAGAGAAAACTGTTTTAAACTGAATGCTTATGTCTGTGTCTGGTTCATTTCTTTTTAAGGGGTAATTTAATGTCAAATCTGGCATTTTGGTGCGTGTGACTCGGATCCCAGGGCGGCTTTCCCCGCTGACATYTGGAGACTCTCCAGGTGTGTCAAGTAAGTGCACTGCTAACCAAAGTCCCGTAGGRCTGGCRTTTGCTATTGGGCCGACAACGTTGGGTTTCAACACCTGTCAGCGGTGTGGCACCTGGGACCGAACCTGCAACACCAACCAGGCAAGACATAAGTATAAAAGTTTTTTCTAGAAAAAGTAAATCGTGWGCGCAGGACGGCGTTTCCTGGCAACGTTAGTGAGCAGCGGYGTTCTGTTTGCTAGGGTGTGGCTACCCGGCAAATTATCGGTGCATAATTACTTGAAATAGCTATAAAATAGGTTTAAAATCCTGCATGCTTCGCGGCATCAAGCATGTTAAAAACTAGAAACAACTTTTTTCCGAGTTTCAAAGGGTATCCTTGGGTCGGCGTTACCCGAAAAGCAGAGATCTCAGAGGTGTGTGTGAATGTATGTGTTTGATTGAAGGGACCTGGGCTGGATGAGCATTTCAGAAAACCTCACGGTGGCAACTGAGAAATGCTGAAATTCAACTCGGATAATCTCTTATTAGGCTTATAAGTGCTGAAACCAGTGAGGGTATAAACTCTGTTCTTCCTGGCTTTTACTGCGTAGGTGGGAGACCGGGGCAGTGCAAAGGCATTGCCCTAGAAGCCTGTCCCCCAGACGAAGGGCGGAGGTCTTTTAGACACCTTTGCTGGAAATTAAGCACCCATATATTGATAAATCACAACGCAGTAACTTTGTAATCAAATTAAACAGCTTTTATTAACTAAAATAATAAAACCACATCAAGTAACTTGTGTTAGCAGCTGTTTCAACAGTCTAGCGGTTAGGATTCAGCACCCTCACTGCACTGGCCTGGGTTTGACTCCAGGCAAATGTACTTTTCATTTTTAAATGGTAAAAACCCCAAAAG
>NW_013954254.1:14931-15977 GCF_001266775.1 Austrofundulus limnaeus
GCAGAGGCAAGCCGCCGACTGTCCCACACTGAGACTACAAGTCTCTAAGTGTTTTTCAACTCCCGAGGGGAGAATTTTATTTTGAAAGGAGGAACYGGATGCATCAGCTTGAATCTTTCTGGCGAAGATCGAAGCAGACGCAAGTTGCCTAAAATAACACTTTCGCCTAGGAACAGTGAGCGGGCCGATCAAAACGTTCCCTGATTGATCGGAGGTGAGACAGTGTCTACCCAGGGTTTGGTTAAGAAGCCAGCAACAGGTAACGCTGTCATGTTCCGGGTGACGTGTCATGTCGAGATCTGAGCGCAGAGAGGWCVTGCTGATCCGGTTGTCACACACTTAACAAAATAAGAGTAGTAAAATACTAACCTTATTTTCATCCTTTCCTTGTCTTTATTTGCCAAAACTTAAGCTAAAGAGTGCCAGTAAATTGTTTGGCTGTTAACATCAGAACTGACGTTTACTGTTCTATATATGAGTAATCTGAGTTTAATGTGAATTAAAATTTGCACGCGAGTTTTATCTCATTTAACTTTGAAGCTTGTTATAGGAATAACCACAATCAAGTATACTTATGATCTGTTCAATTTGTGTAAATAAATGATTGCATAGTCTTTTATGAATCAACTTGAACTCGTCTGAACGTTCCCTTATTGTGTCACTTCTCACTTTGCAGAGTCAAGATATTAAAGTAATGAGAAAATACCTTGGTAAAACTTTCCTCATAACCTTGTTATGAGAGATATGTAGAAAGGCTTATTCACCATAAGCCTACCTCCTACAGTGACTCTAATAATTAATAAAATAATAAAACCCCTCATTATGGGGAACAAAAACAGCCAATCTGAAACTCCTTTACAAGGAGATGAGAAATTCATGAGGCAACATTGGCCTGCCTCCTTGGACTATATGGAAAAATGGAAAAAGAAAAAAAAACATACAGGGTACTTTAAAGGTAGACACATGGGAACAAATTACAAATACCCTGCAATTAAAGAAAATCACGAAAAAAGGAAAAAAGTAGAGAAGGTGCAAAAAGAACTAGA
>NW_013954254.1:17888-22315 GCF_001266775.1 Austrofundulus limnaeus
CATAATGATGATGACAGCCCCCCTCGAGTCAAAGCATTTTTTCAAAACGGGACTAGAAGGGGAAGGGGAGAAAATAGAGGACGCGGTGCCAAAAGCAGCGGACCTCCGCGTGAGTCATATGACCCAGAAGAACCACAAAAAACAGATGCAGAGAAAGAGGATACAGTTACATGCTGGAATTGTGGTGTAGTTGGCCATTGGTCCCGAAATTGTCCAGACAAAAAACACAATTATCGGGGTATAAACAGAAGGGGTGGGTTCAACTCCAGGGAAGGTCCCCCCAAAACATCAGCATGACTATATGACAGTGAGACAAAATCTCCAGAACCCTCAGCTCCACCTTTAAAAGAACCCCAAATGAAAATAAATGAAGTGGTGGTAAACGTGTATTCAGCCTGGGATCTTCTAAACTTATTAAAGGAAAAATCATATACAATCTTAAAAGTAAATGGGAAAGTTGTTGAATTTTTATGTGACACTGGAGCATGTAAAACTGTTCTAAAAACACCAGTCCAAGGCCTCCTCAGTTCAGAAAACAGTATGTGGGTTCACTCAGCTGATGGAAAGACGACAAGAGAAAGTTTATCAAAACCAGTTACAATCAGAGACTCAGAAACTGGAAATACTGTGAAATCTGCAGTTTTCATATCACCGAAATGTCCAGCCAACTTATTAGGAAGAGATTTTATGACTAAACTGGACATAGCCATCATACTAATAAAAGATGGAATGAGAGCAATAGGAACTGCTACTGTGAACATGTCTGCCACAGAAACAGATCCAAAACTTTATTGTTCATACAATTTTRAATCAAACTCAGCTCTGGCAGCAACTTCTGACTTGACTAGAGAAGCTCACACACAGCTTCAAAATGAGGAATACTCAATGCCTTATCTGAATTTGCATGTGACCATGAATGTCTTAGGAGACACAGCAGACAGTTTCATTCCAGAGTTTGTAACACAGGCACCAGTTACAATCAGTAYGCTACATTTGTACACAGACAGACGTTCCTTTGCTGCTGCAACAGTGTTACTGCCAGAAGAGGGAATGAAATTTTTCACTCTTCCCACAGTTCCCCATATTTCACTTTTTAAACCTTACTCCACTGCATGGAAGGATGTGGGTTATAAACTCAGCTTTGCTAGTACCTGCACAGATTTCAAAACCAAAGATGATTCAGACTGGCAATTCAGTGCCACTTGTGACATGTGGAGAGAGCCCTGCAATTTTGTGATGGAGGGTGAACCTGGAGTACATGCCCTGCAATGACAATCAACTGTCCTACTGTCAGAAGGAGATGAAAAAGACTTAGCAGATTTGCCTGCACAGCTATGGTCAAGTGGACCTTCTGACTTAGGAGAGCTCAGATCTATTCCACCTGTAGAAATAAAAGCTAAATCAAGTTATAGGCCAGTGATCAAACAATACCCACTTAAAAAGATGCAGAAGAAGGCATCCATCCTGTAATTCAGGACTTGTTAAAAAGCGGTGCCATCAGAAAATGTCCAGAGTCCTCCTGCAATACACCAGTTTTTCCAGTGCAGAAGTCAAATAAAAAAAACTGGAGATTGGTGCAAGACTTAAGGGCAGTAAACAACGCAGTGTAAACATTAGCAGCAAATGTTCCAAATCCTCAAACTCTGTTAAAAATTTTAAATCCAAACGGGAGATTTTTTACAGTGATCGACCTAAGCAACATATTTTTTTCAGTGCCAATCCATGAAAACTCTCAGCACTGGTTTGCTTTCACCTATAACGGCACAAAATACACTTACACACGTTTACCTCAGGGTTTTGCTGACAGCCCCACAATTTTCACACAAGCCATTACAGCATGTCTAGAAAACTTTCAATTTCCTCATGGAAGTCAGATGATTGTTTATGTTGACGATTTGCTGGTGGTCTCAGAATCTTTGGAACAATGCAGAAAAGATTCCTTTGCTCTGCTTAGGTTTCTGTGTGACACAGGTAACAAAGTCAGCAGAAACAAACTACAATGGGTCAAAGTGGATTACTTAGGCCACACACTGACAGCTGATGGGAAAATGATTCAGACCAGCAGAAAGCAAACCATTGCATCAGCCCCCCCAACCTGAGACAAAAAAGCAATTAATGGGTCTACTAGGACTCACTAATTACTGTCGGTCCTAGATATTAAATTATGCAGAACTAACCCAACCTTTGTTAGAACTGATCCACAGCAAACCTATGGCAATGACAGAAAAAAATCCAGTAGACCCAAGAAGGACTAACTGCTTTCTCTGAACTAAAAAAAGCCTTGATCCAGACAACAACTCTGGTTCTCCCTGATTACACCAAAACCTTTGTACAGACTGTTGACTGTAAAGATGGTTTTATGATGTCAGTCCTGATGCAAAAACACGGAGACAAACTAAAACCTTTAGCTTTTTATTAAAAAAAGCTTGACCCTGTCACACAGTCTCTCCCACCCTGTGTCCAGGCGGTCTGTGCGGCTGCAATGGCTGTCACGAGTTCAGCTGACAATGTTCTGTTTCACAAAATGGAACTGCTAGTGCCACATGCAGTTGATGTGTTGCTCCTGCAGAGCAAACTCAATGTACTATCCCCTGCTAGGCAACTGGCATATACAGCAATCCTCCTCTCTCAGCCGCATATTGAAATAAAATGATGCACAATTTTAAAACCAGCAACWCTCTTGCCTTTGCCACTAGATGGCACTCCTCACCACTGTATGACAGAGACAGAGCAGTTGCAGCTCCCATGGCCTGACCTGCTGGACACACCTCTTGACGCTGGATTTAAATGGTTTGTTGACGGGTCATGTTCCAAAGATGACACTGGAAAAAATCAATGTGGTTATTCTGTAGTACAACTTCCTGACAGGATCATTGAAGCAGAACAGTTAGAGGCAAAATATTCTGCACAAGCAGCTGAAATCATAGCCTTAACCAAAGCATGCACACTTGCAGAGGGACAGACGGTGACCATTTTTACAGACAGTCAGTATGCTTTTTCAATGTTTTACTTTGCTAAACAGTGGGAATGCAGAGGCATGACCACTTCAACAGGAAAACCTGTTATTCATGCAGCCTTGCTAACAGATTTGCTAAAGTCTATACAGCTGCCAAAAAAGTTAGCAGTTTGTAAGTGTCCAACACACATAAAAGGAACAGATGAAGTTTCAAGTGGTAACAGGTTTGCAGATTTAATTGCAAAGCAAGCTGCTTTGGGTAAACATAGAACAAACAATCTTTTGAACTCAGAAGAAAAAGATCAAACTACTTTTATTGATTTATCAGTTTTAAAGGACATGCAAAGCAACGTGCCAAAGCAAGAACAAAAATCTTGGCTTATGAAAGGTGCAGAATTAAGTGGAAATAACATTTATCATTTGTACAGTAAACCAATCCCCCCAAAATCTCTTTTTCATGCAACAGCTATTGTTACACATGGTCTGTGCCATGTGTCAACAGGGGGGATGAGGAATATCATTCAGCAGCATTTTACAACCTTTAGGTTAGAAAACTATTTAAAAATTTTTTTTGCAAGGCATGTCCTACTTGTATCAGGCATAATCCACAGGGTAATATCAGGCCTAAAAGAGGAAGTTTTCCTAAATCATCTTATCCTTTCCAAACAATGCACATGGAATTTATTGAACTGACCCCTAGTGGTCCCTACAAGTACTGCCTTGTATTTATAGATGCATTTTCAAAATGGGTTGAAATAGTTCCTTCAAAGCATGCTGATGCATTAGCAGTAGCTAAAGCAATATGTAAACAAATCGTTCCAAACTATGGAGTACCTGAAACTCTGTGCAGTGATAATGGCCCACATTTTGTGAATCAAATATCTAAAATGGCTGAACATATGAAAATAACTCTAAAAAAACATTGCTCTTATCATCCACAATCTGCTGGTCTCATTGAACGAACAAATGGTACAGTGAAGAGCAGATTAAGAAAATGCATGGACAATACGAGCAGACCATGGCCTGAATGTTTAGATCTTGTCAAACTGTACATGAAAATAACGCCTGCATCTGAAGGTCTGACACCTTTTGAAATCATTTATGGTAGGCCTTATAGACTTCCTGTATTCAGCTCAGATTTACAGGAAGCAAATGAGGAAYAGACCCTTGCGGACTTCATGATCAAAATGCTGCAATAAAAAGAAATAATTAGTTCAAATTTACTGCCTTCTGATTCTTTTCCTCCACAGGGAAACCCTTCAACAGTAAAACCAGGTGACTGAGTTTACATAAAGGTTATAAAAAGAAAAAACTGGGCCAGTCCACACTGGAAAGGCCCATACCAGGTCCTGCTGACCACACCAACAGCAGTGAAAATCGCTGAGCGATCGACGTGGGTTCATCTCTCACATTGCAAGCTGCAGAGAGTGCCACACCCCTGAACAAACTGTGCTGCAGCCCTGAACAAGTG
>NW_013954254.1:22862-25152 GCF_001266775.1 Austrofundulus limnaeus
CACATATTCAGGTACATAAGAGGTTTCAATTCACAGGTCCCAACCCAGCCTTTTGCTCTGCCAAGACATGCACACAATGGAACTCCGGTTGCACCATTGGGCCTAACATTATTATCGTTGCAAATACAACCTCCATTGTGTTAATTGACCCTTGTGTGTATTTTAAGAGTGAAGACAGTCGCAGTTTGGAATGGGCAGACATATATGTTTGTTATAAATACACCTATAAATAAAGTCCCACCTGCGATAAATGGCTTTATGCTATCATGACCACTGCAGCTACTGATTGGGGTCGTAAAGACACTGAAGGAGTTAAACCTTGACTGTCCATTTGGAAAGTTAATAACACCTCACCTGTCATTATGTTTCAACTCCAGAATGCCCAGCTAAGTGATCAGGGATATTTCATCCTATGTGCCTATGTTTCAGGGACAGACCCTTGTGCCCCCTTCTGGCTTACAGTAACGTCATCTTTGCAGAACCCATCCCCATCTTTTCACCTGTTAGGCTCTGATTACATCTCGGCAGTTCATGATGTGGACAGCCACCGCCAACTTGGAAATATGTGGTGGAATGTGRTGCAAACTTRTCTTCTTGCTGCAAAGGTGAACTCCTCGTGCTATGCCTGCACTCTTTTCCCCCAGGATGGAACCATGTCTTTGCCAGTTCGACCACACCCTTTAAATGAGTCAGAGGTATTATGCACTTTAATGGCCCTTACACCACCATACCAGGCAGCAAAAAATGGATGGATGCTAGTTAGAGCTAATATCACAGAGCCTTGTAAACATTTAACTAACACCACGCTAAGAGCAACAAATAGTTCAGTTCTGAAGACTAAAGATGCCCATTTCTTTGAGTCATTAGGATCAGTTCATCCTCACTTCTCTCAGGTGACTCACCCGGTCTGTTTTCACATGCCTTTTCACAAGAGTAGAGTTTTTCTTGGCACCAGGCAGGGATGTAAGCGTATCTTGAGCGCCACTTCTACAGCACCGCCCTGGGACGCTTCTGGGTGTCACCTCCCGGGAAAGGCATCCAAAGCCAAATCTTCCTTAAAATTCCATAATGTCAGTCATGTTTCTCAGCTAATTGTGTGACCTGGCGATTGTGGATTAGGAAGTCATCAAGATTCAGTCTGGCTTTGTGGTTCCCACTACTTTCAGGCTTTAACCCCGCYGTGGTCTGGCATGTGTGCCCTAGTGGATTTCAGACTTGCCATTTTTGTACTGGATTCTCTGGTGTATAACACCCACCACTACCTGCAGTTCATGGYGGAGCCCAGACCCCTGTACCRACAGAAGAGGTCTGAGGTGATCTCAGGTGGGGTGAAGTTCTTGAGTGGGGTGCTCCCCTGGTGGAGGACGGTGAATAATGCACATCACATTGACCAGCTTCATACGAGGCTTGAGAATCTGACRGAGATTGTGGAGGACGGATTCTCAGCCCTGGGTCCCTTTGTCATCGCCACCAGAAACATGCTCTTACAACATAAAATGGCTTTGGACCTGCTTTTTGCTTCCCAGGGTGGTCTCTGTCATGTGATTGGGGATTCTTGCTGCACTTACATTCCAGATGCTTCCGGGAACATCACTCAAACTGTACAACACTTGAATTAATTCCTGGCCRACATGAAAGCTGATGATGTCATTGAGCCTAAAGGATGGGACTGGTGGTCTTGGSTCACAGCCGGAGGATGGCAAGCTTGGTTAGTTAGGGTCCTAACACCATTAGTTTGTGTGTTTGTTTTGCTTATGATCTGTTCCTGCTGCATAGTCCCCATGATCAAWAAATGCATCACATCTGTCTTTGCATCCCTCTTCCTGCAACATGCTCATCAATACTTACTTGTTCCCAGAGAGGAGCAGGACTTTTGCTAACCCCTTATCTCTGATGACCTTTAAACTGAAACTTACAATCAGTTTGTAAATAAGTTACAGTTTTTTGTGTTTCATTATCATTGTCCCGAGGGAAATTTTTATTCTGAAGCAATAACATTTCTTAGGTCTGTACTTGAAAAAAGGAACCTACAGAAGCTCATTTGTTTTGACTCCTGTATTAACAAAAACAAACAAAACAAAGAGTGTTTTTATGATGTGTTTATAAGCTTATTCTTTTAACAAGCTTACATATACAATGATCTTATAAGCTTTTCTTAACAAGCTTGCCTAAAAAGGGCTTTTATTACAAGGTTAAAAGAGTCCAACAAGCTTTTCTTAACAAGCTTGCCTAAAAAGGGCTTTTATTACAAGGTTAAAAGAGTCCAACAAGCTTTTCTTAACAAGCTTAA
>NW_013954254.1:31646-36931 GCF_001266775.1 Austrofundulus limnaeus
GAGAAAACTGTTTTAAACTGAATGCTTATGTCTGTGTCTGGTTCATTTCTTTTAAAGGGGTAATTTAATGTCAAATCTGGCAGGAACCGTGGAGGGCTTAAACGCCCCTACCAGTCACACATGTATGTCCAAAAATTGCCCACTGTCCAGGAGTTAAAATCAGTACCCAAAGAAGATTTTTACAAAATAGACAAATGTGTTGCTACTGTATATGAATTTTCCCCAGACTCAATGATTCTGAATGGGAAGGACTTGGGGCCTCCCCTAGATGTAAACTGTGGCAAGTTGATATCTCCTTTGTGTCAACATGGAGGTATGACTGCACAGGCATCCTGAAGTACAACAGCACAAAAGAACTGCTGCAAGCATGGATTGTGGGGCACAGTAGAAACAAACTCAGAACTTGGCGGGGGTTCCAAAGAGAGGAAATGGAGCATTGGGTGATTCCCTGCCTTTCCCAATCCAACAATTATTGGGCAAAGTATACATAGCAACGCAAAGCATACTCAAAAGAGCATTATATCTGGTCCTCACCAATTTACAGACCAGATAGATTTGTTAGCCCAAGGCCATGGAAATTGTCCTGTACCAGAAGTGGGCAAGCTTGCACAGTAAGTCAGGCACAAAGATCCTGCAGTGAATTACCAGGCTGGGAAGGATACTGTTTTTATGCAAGTGAGTATCATACCCATGAGGCTGCGACAGTGTGGGTAAAGACAAGATCAAGTCTTTATAAAAAAAATTGGTATCAACTGCAACCAATACATGGCACCGAGCCATGGYCCGCGACCACTGCGTCAATGCCATCACAGGGCCCCACATGAAATCCCGGAAGAGTATTGCTGGTGAAATTATCCCCTCAGTCCCCAACACCATGATAGCAATAGTTGAGGGTCATGCTTTCAGAAGAGGGCTGTGTCTGGGCCTTGAAGAGGAAGGGTCTGAGTGGGTAGGTCCCAACCTGCTCTACTCTAACCTCACATGCAAACACCCAGAAGAAGTTTGGAAGAAATGCGGCCCAGACTYGGACAAACACACCTGTGCATGGTATAAAACCCTGCACACAACGGCCATCAAAGGGATAAAACCCTGGCAAAAGGGGCCGTTAAAATCATCGCTGAGGGAGCAAAAGCAGCTGAGGACGACCTTTTAAAACTGTTGGAAAAAATCTGGCCAWACTGCCTGACAGTCCTTGGCATCCTGATTGCTGCTATCCTTGCACACCTGGCTCTAAAAGAATTGTGTCTTAGAGCCCTGCCCCCAAGGAGGGGTGATTACAAGCCCCTTCCCTGAGACAGAGAGTAACTAATCCCCTATAAAGCTGAGAGCATGTAGCCTCAATATGCAGCATCACTATTGCTTCTTTTAATGCTGCAAAGACGCTGCTTATGTCATGAAGATTCATATTAAAGTTGAAGACTGTGGAATGGGTCTATAAAATTGACTGTGGAAGTTGATCCTACCAACCCTGATGACATGCTGACAGTTGAGTATCGCAATCGCCAAGATTATCCTTATCCCATTTACCCCTCCATGAACTGAAGAGAAGAGTTTTTGAATTTGTTCAGTGAAGCCTGGGCCATTGTGGATTGCCATCGCCAACATGAGTTTTGGGGCGAACATTTCATAAATAAAGGATAATTAACCCCCATCCACAAAATRAAGATTATTTAGAAAAAGAGATGAAAAAGCTCCAAAGATCACTGTGGAGATAGACCCAAACTACCCTGAAGAAATTTTGGTTTTGGACTATCATGTTGGCCAACACTGTATCACTAGAAGATATATTATGTCATCTAGAGAGAATTTGTTGGAAATGACGGTTGGAACGAARGAAATAATCGCCTCAAACCAATGGTTATTCCACTATGAAGTTAGAGGCCACCACTTTCCAAACTGAGTACAGGACAAGAACAGGTAGTGGTCACGAGCCCCTCCCTCCAGGGGAAGGCATTGGCACCCCATAAAGACAGGAACTCAAAAGGCCAAAATGACACTTTTACTCCTCCAACAATGTGAAAAGATGAGGATTACAATAAGGCAGAGTCATTGGCACCCCGATCTGAGCTGGCACTTCAGAGATTTTAGAATAATTGTGGAAATAGACATGTCCTGCAAAGAAAACAATTTGACTGTGGACTACCCTATGGTCTTTCTTACAAAATACCTAAGGGAAGTTTGGAGTTTGTATCCTTACGAACTCCAGGCAGAAACCCGGGACGAATTTTTGAATCTGGTAGTATGCCGAGTGCTGAAAATAGCAGGACCATGTTATACTCTCCCAGATTGGTTGCAGGGGAAGGATTTTCAGAATTAACTGGGCTGTATCAAGGAGGGAGGAGGGAATTAAAAGCTCCGCCCCGAAGGAGGGCGCTGGTTCCCTATAAAACAGGCTGCACTGAGACAAAAGAGGAACAACCCCACTGGACTTGGACGGAGGCAAAAGACAAATAGCAACTGCAGCAAAACCATGACCACCACCCTACCAACCACCACATCTGATGTAAGTCCCACTCTCAACTCATCCATGCAGCGTACCAGCTCACCGAGACCCAGAGATCCTCCCTTGGCTGTATCTCTGGTTGAATACTATGCGATTATGTTCGCCTGATTCTGTTACTGCATGAAGGGGAAATGGACCCCTAAGCAACCATTGAGAATCCTCATTTTGGCCATGTCAATGGGTCAGGTTGCAGTTGGCCACCTGTTAGGACGACAAGAAGTCGCRCTCTCCCTGTTCGTCTCCTACATCTTGGGGAGAGCRAAGCCACTGCAAACCCGGGCAGCTGCTTTACTCCTCTTATGGTTGCTGATTGAGTTCATTGTGATAGGCATTGAATGAGTCAGACGAGCACCATTCTCCCGCTTTGTCCCTGAGTACATCATTCTGGCTGTCTGGGTAGGTATGCTGGCCATGAGTTTTGTCTTCTTCATCGGTCGAGAAACCTGCTGCATAAGATGTGGAAAAATTGCCTGKTTCCTCCGTTTCCTCCACCTTACCCTGCGGGGCATAGCCTGGGGTGTGTATTCAGCCCTATATTGGATGGGGCTGATCAGCGAGTTGTCGATCCTAGCCTGGTTCATGACCTATGCTGCCATCTTCCCTGTGGCTGTGTCAGCTGAACAAACCTCACTCTACCCACCTCCTCTTCTTCCAAGAAACGCGACGATCACCACTCAGCCTAGTGGCGCTCAGCCCCTCCAGCATAGGATTAGTCCTCCTAATCTGCCTCCCTTCGACGCCACTCTCTACCAAAATTGTTCCCAGTCTCAMGACACTTAACTTTTTTGCTTTTTGCTGCACCTAAGCCACATTTTTATGATTTTTATTTTTATGGTTAATTACAACTTATTTTTGCGTCTGGCTCTCTAAGTTGTAAAATGTGTAAATGTTCACTCCTAACCTCATTCACCCCTGTGTTCTGGCAGGTACACCATTGTCATGACTGTGGGAAGAGCTTAAGGGAGTTCCCATTCCTTTGGGAATACCTCAGGGTTGTGTGGTGCAATCCATGCTACACTGCATACTATGGAATCCCAGTGGCTACAGCCATCATACTGAGAGATGGGATCGAAAGATGCCCCGAGCCGACTTCTCCCAGAGCCTCATGCCGAAGAAGGATGGGCAATTKGTCCATTGTGCTCTACAAAACCCAAAAAGCCTTTCTGAMCCCTTTGTACCTGCTTATGTTCACAAGGCGTGTACCATCCCCCTCATCCAGAGGATCTGGAAGTCCAAAACCACTAACCGCAAGTATGTCAGCCTCCATACTCCTGATTATGCATTAGTGGATCTCCACATCAAGCCACCTGATGAGGAGATGAACAYTGTGCAGCAGGCTGTGGCTGATGCGCCACACCACCACATCCTGCCAGGCCCCTCCCCCGATTCCATGTCTGGTACTGCTCCTCAGGACATGTCATCAATGCAAAATACCCTCCATGACACWGACCTCTTTGCCTGGCTGAACGAAGAGCCTAAGGATGTGCTGAGACAAGACCCTGTACCAGCCCTGGAAACTATCATAATAGACCCACCTTCTCCAAGGTACAGCCCAACCATTCCTGCTCTCTCCCCTGCACACCACCAGACAGGGGTGAATACATCTGTTGCAGATGATGCAGCTCTCGCCTCCCACCAGGTCCCAACTGACCTGTTGACCCTCTCCCCTGATCCCTCTGATTTTGATCTTGAGCTGGCAGCTCCGAACCCCACTCCATCTGGTACTACAAGTGCCCACCATCATCGACGTGTGGACGAAAGCCGTCCCCCTTCCTCCATCGAGGCACGCCTGGGGCCGCCAGTTGCAGAAGAGAACTTCGAAAAACACTCCCTGCCTACCCCCGCCACCTCTCACCAGCGGAAGGAAACCAACACTGGCAGAAGCTCATATGGAGCTGCGGTGGATAGGGTGGTAAAATCCTGGTACCAGCCTAAGCCCGAGGGCTATGACAAAAGATACCAGCTAAACAAGATGGGGCCACCAAAAACCCACACCTCGTTCACTCGGCCTGGACCCCCTGCACCTTATTCCCATTATCCACCCTATGTCCCAGCCAAAATCCAACCATTGATGCCCCCTGCCCATCGTTCGCAGGACCCTTGGCCTGATTCCAATGAGAGGGTGTCAAGAAACCTGGCTGTGTCAGCAACTAAAATGGTTGAAAACAGGCCAGCAGATCCGACCWTTGACCTCCAGCAAAGAAGAGGACGGAACAAGAAGAGAGGTCACAAGAGGAGCCTGGATGAAGGGACATCGGCCCAAAGGAAGAAGAAAAGGCAGAGGGAGTAACATAAATAATGTTAATTGATTTTAATGCTGGCAAATGATAAACAAATGTAATGATTAAATGCTTATTGCAAAGTGTGGTTTGAATAATGAAATGAAATGATAAAATATGTTTAAACGTAAGATGGTGGGTTAGAAAAATGTGTTTTGTATGTGTTAAGAAAAGGAAATGTGTGTGCAACGTTTAGACATTTAAAGTGTAACTTACCCCCCTGTGAAAAGATAACTCCGCCCCAAGGCGAAATTTGAAAAATGCATCAAAGTGGGTATGGGAGGGGGTGTGGGTGGGGAAGGGGTGGTTAGAGAGCGGGGGTGTGGCCAGGACGAGAGAACGTGACAGCTAGCATTAGCATAATTGATGCTACATGGAAATTGACCACAGTATCGTAGACAGTTACATCTCTGAACGTCTGAGGTGGAGGATTTTCACCTCACACCAGCCTCGGACAGAGGAGGAGGAGCCCTCCGACAGCCTGACAGAAAAAAATAAAAGCA
>NW_013954254.1:37931-40929 GCF_001266775.1 Austrofundulus limnaeus
AGGCTTACCTCACCCTGTAAAGTACCAGAAAGTTCCAGTGATGAAAACCAGAAGGCTTACCTCACCCTGTAAAGTACCAGAAAGTTCCAGTGATAAAAAAACCAATCACAGGCTGACATGAGGGCAGAAAAAGGAGGGAATGCAGCCCAAGAACTGTATAAAATAGAGCAGTTTAAGCAGTACTGAGTCTTCTGGACCAGTCTGGAGTCCAAGCAGCAAAGGCAAGGAGCAGACAAGGAAGAGGAGCTCAGACCCAGAGGCATCTCAGCTGAGGACAAAGCTGCCGCACTGCCCTCCAGCAACTCACAGCCCAGAGACTGGATTCAACAACCCAGCTGCGAGAGGCCATCTGGTAAGAGTCTGCTTACCTCCATGGAGGTAAAACACCTTTCCTCAAACTGCCCTGCCGTCTAAATTAATGGAAAATGCCACACAACCTATCCATAAGATTAGAGTTGAATTTTAGAGCTTTTTTATTTTTAGCCCCATCAATTTTATTTGATATTGTAATTTTTATAATCAAATGTGGCTATTTCTTGCAATTTCTATTAAACTGCTTTCAGAGTTATAAAAGACAGCTAACATGACTGGACATTGATTTTTGAGGTTTTCTCTGATTTTAGTGTGTGTTATTGTGAAGCAAGAAGKTACTAACATGTTAATGTGTGTTTGTTTACTTTGAAGCAATAAGGTAATAACAAGAGTTCATAAATTAATAGAGTTCATTTTTAAATGTTATTAGCCTGGGGAGATAGGATAACTCCCTTTAACAGTTCCCTTGAGACCTGCTGTCCAGGTCACTAAACAGCATCTCGGTCAGTATAARAAGTGCAGATCCACCGAGGGAGGAGCTGCTGTGAACGGTGGTGACCGGCTGCTGGAGGCGTCCTGAGCTACTGCGCTGATCCAGAGGCTGGGCTTAACGAAGAGAGCGACCACCGGAGAGAAGGCAGCTAGAGGCCGAGCTTAAATCCTCCCGACCCTGTCTCCTGGAGGAGACTCACCTGACTCAGCCATAYAGGCCACCCCAGGTGGCTATAAGTCTGGTTTATCACCTCTAAACCAAGAGGGAGACATCGGCTCCTCTCCAAGACCTATTGGTGTCTCGGCGGGTAAACTGRGGGAGGAGCCACACAGGAAATCACTGTAGAAGCCTGTTAATCATCCATTAGTGCAAATCAACTGTTCTTGAGCAGGAAAACAAGAAATGTCCCTTGATGTCCACAGTTTGACACCTGTGGTATAGACTGTCCAATACAAACATGGTTTGAGTTTTTCATGTCATAGGGGAGGTGAAAGGCATGGAATCCAAATGAACCATGGTAAGGACTTATATTGCAGACAGTATGTATCTTCCATATGAAAGTTATTGGTACCTGTCACAGTGGAAGCCAAGAGACCTGAAATAGTGATTGCAAAAGTCAAGCTGAATGTTCTGGTTTGTGACAGTCGAGACCCAAAGTGCAGAGAGAAGATCTCCAGACTCATTCTCAAAGAAACAGGCTGACGAGGCAGCAACATCTCCAAACACAAGCATGGAGCCAGAACAAACTCATAACAGGGAACAAAGCAGAACCAACCCACTGGGATTATAAAGACAAAACAGTGAATCAGAATAGTGAAGACCTGTGCAGAAACAACCAGGGTCAGGTGTGAGTGGGTGTGGCCAAACAGAGGAGCATGAATCAAGCAGAGGAACTAGTCAGGAATGATCACAATCTGAAGGAGGAGGTTTTTAGGGCTGTGAGCTCTTTGACACCAGAGATCTGGGTCAAAATGACTGGATTACCATGGCAGAGGTCACTAAGGTCAGGCTGGGTGAGTTGAAGAATGGGTCTTGTTAGAATGTGAAAGAACTATATACAGACACAACAGGCTGGTCACACTGCTGTAAGTTGACGTCTCAATTTTAATCAGGATTTATATTGGTCACTCTGACACAAACAGCATGGTGACGCTGATCCCCCACATGTTCAGTATCTCTACAGGTCTAAGCTACAGCTACTAATAACAGACTGGTCTACAGAAACCTCACAGATGCGGTCATGAAAAGTGGAAACTGAAAGATTTAAAATGTGGAAAGTCTTTTGGATAGTCTTAATATATCTCTGTTCTCAGCAGGTTCAGCAAAATGTTTTCTTCAAGTTTGTGCTATTGGGTCTTAGTGTACAAAAATAGTCCAAATGAAGACAGATGAGTGCATTAAGAAAAAAACAATTCAGTGAAATTAAAATATAAATCAGAGGGAAAAAAAGAAAAAAAAAGAAAAAGTTACATTCTTTGTCTCACTTTTATTTTTCTTTCATTTCTACTTTGATCTCCTTTCTTTAATTTCTCTGTTTCATGAATTAATCTAATCTCATCTCTCATTAATCTCATTTTTAAGTGAGAGGTAGAGAAATCGAACAAAGCAGTGAGGAGAGTGAAGAACACGTTGGAGACAGGGAGCCTGCTTCAGTGACGAGTGAAGAGTAGAGATCTCAGCTGTCAGTTCTGTTCTCCTGGGAAGAATATCTCCTCTGTGTTTCTTTCACAGTCGGGTGCCATCAGTCTGTGCACTTCAATGAATCATTCCAATTATTCTGTGCTCTCCACTCATTCTGCTTTCAACAGTCTGAAACCTAAAGCAGGAAAACAATGAGCTGAGCTTTTTTTTTCTTCAGGCAGGAAGATTTTTATATAAAAGTTAAAATAAAATCAGAGGTGGAGCTGGTGAATTCATCTCTGTAACTTTTATAAACTTAGATTAAAAAGTCAGTAAATTAGTATTTGGTATATTATTTCTTTGTAACAATGCTTCTTGGTAATAAATCTTATATATGCCTGATCGGCAGCACCTGGAGATACCAGGAGCTCAAATAAACCCACATACTCAGCTCTCCTGCTCAGACCACAAATACAAATATGTGATAAATCTTGGGCCAGCAGGAACTGAATTTGAATTCCTCAGATTGAATCTGAATGTCCACAATTTGAAATTGAATGCACTGGTTTGAAA
>NW_013954254.1:41929-44600 GCF_001266775.1 Austrofundulus limnaeus
CCAACCCACCAATGGCATTTAAACCAAATGGGGGCTCGACTTTTGTCCCCAAATGCACCAGTTGTCCTCAAATGTAAGATTTTTGTCTTAGAATTGCCCCCAAATGTCACCAGAACACCCCGCCCCCCTGCCGCACACACACTGATACTGTATAAACTCCAGGCCGTTCCTGTGAGCTGCAGCGCCACACCTGATTCGCTTTTGTTCAGATGATTTTACAGATTTAGATGTTCTGACCAAACACCAGCAGGCATCATTCTCTTCTGCTCTGACTGCAAACAACAGAAGAGAAGAAAGAAACAGAGACTCTAGAGAGAGGGTCAGACAGCAGACTGGGACTCTGAAAACTGATGGAGGTCATTTTCCTCTCTAATTGTCCTCCATGATTGAAATTTGAGAGCAGTGGAGATTAGTTCTTGGTTTTTGATGGATTGTGACTCCACAGATCATCCTCCTGAATAGAACAATCTGTAGGATGTTTCATGATTAGATATAAGTGATAAAAGCTGTTCTTATTTCTATCTGTTTTACAGCAGGAAGTGATCAAATGAATCTTTAACATTAATATTTACATCATATGCCTCTAAAGGCCAAGTGATGAAGTCTTGTGTCTGTTTATTTGCCTTTTAATGAACCTTTCAAAAGATAATAATTATATTTACATCTACAGCTGATTCACTTTTACAGTTAGTCTAATTCAAGATGGCATCCACATCAAAGCAGTTGTATCAAACAAAGTCTTTTACAGATAGTGAGCTGAATTTTGGGGTGGTATCAGCTGAAAGTCATACTGTACATACACATGTCCAGAGCACCTGCTACTGAAGCTTTGGCATTATTGTTTCATCAGCCCTGCCTGTCTTTTAGTAAAATATCTGAAGAAACACTCGATTAATTACTGCATCCAAACAAAAGTCCTGGAGGAGTGAGAATCTCCATCAGCATACAGGACAGGAAGTCCTCATCACAATCTGAGCTGTACACCTCATCTCAACCGTTTGTCTGCTAAGAAGACATGTCAGGAGCCACAAGACAGGTTTTAATGAAAGTTTCTAAAACTAATCAATACATGTACATCTATAGCTCATTAAGTTATGGAGGGACCTAAARCGGCKAAACAACCTGATAAAGAAGGCTGTTTGAGGGGACGACTGTGGAATCTCTGGAGATGATGGTGCAAAGAATGATTTTACATAAAATCAAGAACATTGAGGACAACCTTGACCATCCTCTTCATCAGACTGCTAAACTAAATTTGAGCTGGCCACCACAGCTCATCCACACTTGCCAACACAAAAAAGGCCTGCAGTCATTTTTACAGTTCTGCAGCTAAACCTGGTGTGATAGTTGCACAGGTGTCCCCAAACCTACCAGATAAGATTGTGGATAATGTTCTTTTTAAAGTCTGATCTTCTCTTWAGAGAAGGATTTTGTGATATGCATTATTTTATTTTCTCAGTTGGATTATTATAGGATAGGGTGACCAGACGTCCCCGATTTCCGGGGACATTCCCCATTTTGGATAACTTGTCCCAGGCCAAAACTGTCCCCAGAAATGTCCCTGATTTGAGCTTTTTATGAATGAGGGGCAAAAGTTGCTTGTAGACTCTTATTACTGCAGTCGAGTCCAAGCGCAACTGTCCGTGACCTTGTTGTGCAAGCGCTGTTACAGACCATTGCCTGAAATCTTCAGTTTCTCTCATGGAGCAGCCTTCATTTCTCAGAACAAGAATAGATTGATGAGTTTCAGTAGAAAATTAATTAATTAATTAATTAATTAATTAATTAATTACTTAATTAGTTTGTTTGTTTGTTTGTTTGTTTGTTTTGAGGCTATAATCAAACATACAAATGCTGATGCTCCAGATACTCAACTTCCTAAAAGAAGACCAGGTTTACTTCTTCTGTAACAGTACAGCAGTTTTCACTTGTGTTAACATGATTGCACAGGACTGTTCAAATGATCAATCAGCTTTTTAACATGATCAACATGGATTGGATGACAGAATATATCAATGGAACGCAGGAGTGATGTCTGCTTTAAACAAGCTTCAGCATACTAGAAATCCCATTAAAACACCATTTCACAGCTATCATTTTCTATTAGGGTTGGGCAAAATTGTATCATCAGTTCCTCATGAAAAAACTAAGGGAGTCAGACAGAAAACTGTAAATGAGAACTGTATGAACAGAAAATGATGAGGTGGAAGAAATTATCATCTTAAATGAGCATTTATTCTGTTGGATGAACTTGTAGATATTTTTTTCTACATATAACATTTTGTAATTTTATCAGCTAAGATCATTTATAAAAAAAATTATTCAATTCACACAGATCACACATTTATCTTCTTTATTAATTTGGTTTTATGTTTATGATTTGATTAAATACAGAATTCATGAGTAACTAAACAAACCATGTAATTTAAAGACATATAGTATATGTTGTTGCTGTTCACATTTTCCAAGATTGTTCCTTGTAAATAATTAAACATTTTTTTAGACAAGAGGAAAAATAGCTCATAGGGGTTGTAGTAATTTTAGTTCACCCAGAGCCCTATTCCTTCATGAATGAATTAATTCCATTTGATTGATTGATAGTGTTGAGGCTTTAGCAGTAACTTTGAGAACAAAAGGTCAGAATAAGGGTCACAAAAACAACTTTTAGAAT
>NW_013954255.1:0-11891 GCF_001266775.1 Austrofundulus limnaeus
ATATTAGGTTTTAAAAAATTAGGTAAATGTAAGAACAGTGAGCTAAATGACAATAAAATATTAGTGAAAATTTTCAACACTCAAAAAGTGAGCTAAATAATGAAAAATATGTCAGTGAAAATTTTTAACATTTCATTTTACAATTGGCGCCCCCTACAGGAAGAGCATGTTAAAAGTAGCTCAGTGGTCAGTGGTGCAGTCTTTTAACCATGAGGCTGCTGGTTCAAGTCCAGGTTACAACAGGAACGACATCTAATCAAATATAGTTTGGCTTTTAAACATTTTAAAGTAAGCATTTCTCTACAACTATAACTTCTCTCTATCAGAAAACTGCAGAGATTTCTACAACAAACTATATTAAATGATGAAATGTGTTTCAGTGTTTTTGCTCTCAAATCAGGGGCATGATTATGGGTCGATCAGTCATCTTAATCTGCAGCTTCAGACGACTGAAGTCACACCCTGGTTTCAGTGGAATCTGGGGGCGTTACATCACTTCCTGTATATCAGTAAAGATGCTGGCTACCAAACCCTCTGACTCGGGTCTCAGCGGGACGTCACAGAGCCAGAGATGACCGCTTCAAACATAAATCAAGTCACATTCGTACATAAACACACCGCTCGGACCCAGAAGAGGAGCTCTGAAAACCAGCGGAGCCGCACACTCCTCCATGGGATTCACCGAGGACAGGAAGTTGGCTTCATGGTCACGCAACGCTGCACTCATCAGCCCACACGCTCCATTCCCACCACACATTACAGACAGCCATGCATCTGAACCGAGAACTGAGCTCCGACAGAGCGGATGGGAGTTCTTTTTGTTTCAAAATCAGAACTATGAAAAGAAAAAAAAGGATCATGTGTTGATTTTACAGATGCATCTAATTTGTCAAATCYAAACTGTAGAAGTAGTTCAGTTTATATTATAAACATCAATCGTGAGTGAACGTCTTTCAGTTTTCACCAAGACAAGAAACACCAAGATTTTTATTTATTGCATGAGATCGTGCATACAGTTATTTGTGAGGTTTMACCAACAGGAGATGATCTTAGTCTAAAACAATGAAAGCTGGAGGGTGATGTGCATTCCTCCAAAGAATGCAGGGCTGGTGACCCAAAATCATCCATGGTGCTGAGTGGCTCCTGAGGCCTTGATAAGTTAATTCTCTGCAGATCTGCCCACAGACTATGTCTGGTAATCTGTTGCCACTGATTTAGTTCTTCGTTCAAGAAAGTTCTGAAGAGCACAGTGGCTTTGTGGGTAGCACCGATGCCTCACAGCAAGAAAGTCCTGGGTTCACTGGTCTGACTCTGTCTATGTGAAGTTTGGGTTTTCTCCAGGTGCTCTGGTTTCCTTCCACAGACAACAAATATATAAGTTGCCCTCTGGCCCAGGACTTACTTACAACATTCCCTTGAAATCACTGATCTCAAAGGGAATCCTAAAGGTTAATAATAAATTAAGTTAGTTTGGAAACATTGATGCAGGACATAAGAACATGTATTTCTTTTTGCTCTTCAGAACTCTGCTGGGTTTTAATTCAACAGTGAACAAAGTGCACCACTGCCACATCTATGTTGTTTTCATCCTCCTCTCTGGGGATGTTGGCCCCCCAGTGGCCCCCCATTTTCCATGCCCGCAGGTTCCAYCTCTGCCGTGGGATTCCCAAGGCCTCAGGAAAGCACAGTTTACAACATTCCCACAGTGGTGGCCACCGAACGACTCTCTTCCTCTTCTCTGCTCTTCAAATGGGGTTTCTGTTCRCCATGTTGTTGTCAAGTCGTGGTTTTGGGAAGATGCCCGATGGTTTCTGCTTCATTTTGAGAAGGCAGAAGAAGAAGGAGAGGAGAAGGAGGGGACTCCYCAGCCCACTCGTGCCCACCCCCAACCACACAGTCCCTCCAACCCCAACAGCCATGACAGCTCCACAGAGCTTTGTTCCTGATCCAACACTCCCCCCCTTCCACTCGGAGCCACGGGATCCTCTCCATGATGGAAAACCCTTCCCATGAGCCGAGCTGCTCTAACGGAAGCAATTAAACATGGATAGTTTGGTGTAATGGACATCGTCGTGCAGCGATTAACTGATCCCRAGACTCTCAGATACTCACCGCAATGTCAGTTCAGAACAAAAACACACTGTTTGTTCTAAAACTTTCGGGTTTACAGGGTTTTAAATGTCCTTTCAGGTTGAAATAGATGGACAGTTTGTATCATAGTTAACTTGTTTGGTAAAGTATTTTGTTTTAAATGGATTTTTTTTAAACAAAGTATTTGAACCTACATCTGACTTTTAGTTATGGCACTACAATGCTCAAATGTTTTAATGAAGTTCAGCTGCAGGGAAAATGTCAGGAATTAAAAGCTCTTATGGTTGATCTTATAAAACCCACCTACAAACATGACAACCCAGCGTAGCTACTGAAATACTTCTGTTTTGATTGAACCAAAGATAAAACTAGTCTTTAAAATTTCAGTTCTTAGCCATGCTTGAAGGAATGCATCATGGCCTTTCACCTTCAGAATAAAAGCATGTTCTGGTGAAAAATGAAAAAAAAAATGAAAAACTGGTCAAAATGTAAAAATAAGGTGTGAACTCATGCAATGTCACCCTCACATTATGCGGTGAGGTTGACTCTCAGCTACCACACAAACTCTTTGCTCAATTTTCACTAAATTGACTGAGTTATACCCATTTTTGTGCTTTCTGAGGTCACTTGTCTGTAGCAGCCATCTTGAATCAGGATGACTCCAAAAATTAGTCAGTTGTACACGTCTTTCCAATGATTGCTTCCTTCTAGTGTCGTTAGAATTCATCCTGAGATATTTTGCTAACAGACACAAAGACACAGAAAAGGGCAAAAACATTATCTGATGCTCTTTTTTTGCCAGGAAAGCTACTTGAATGGATCATTCATAGTTAGAAATGATCACGAATGAGCGAAATGGGCCGTCCTCACGTTTAGAGAAGTTTTAAAGGGACAGTATCATGTAAAATCAACTTTTTTGAGTTTTATATCATGTTATAATGTTATACTCTCATAAAAAACATGCCCAAAGCCTTGCTCTGACTCATTCATGCATGTTTGAGAAATCCTGCAGCGTTTTTAAGAAGTCATGCTGAGGAGCAAAATGACAGGTGGGGACCAGAAACGCCCCTGGGACTTGTCTTTAAACCAAACTTCCTCATGGCAGAGCGTGCCCCTCCCTCCCCACCTCTCCACACACCCCACCCATGACTCCTGCAGGCTCTCGGGTGAAACTGAAAGTGAAACTTAAAGTGTCGGCGGAGCTCCTAACACTAGTAATCACGCAGTGGAGCTCTTCTCAAATTAAAAATACCTTTGAAGAAATGTATTTTCAGATGCCAAGTGAGCTGCATCATGCCCCCCCACCCTGCACTGAAATGGACGAGACAGAAGCGGAAGGTGGTTCTTAAAGAGACAGAGGCCAATTTCAAGGTGTTTAGAAGAGGAAGTGATGAGAAGATAATTTTATTTTCTATTTAAACATAAAAACAACCTTTTAATAACAGCTAAAGGTGACATAGACACTTTATTATGGTATAGTATTTAAATGTATCCCTGGGAAACACATAATATTGCCCATTTAACAGGGAAAAAAACTGAGGCTCCTTTGGAAACACCACTGTAATTGCACYAATTCAACAGATAAATTTACGCTGTTATACCGACCTGATGTATTTGCTCTAAATTGATTTGTGTTAAACTTTCCTTTAGGATCATAGATGTGATTTTTCCATGAATATCCAAATGTGCTAATTGAGTTTGCATAATTCCAATAATGTTTTCAAATAGCAACCTCAGCTTTTACTCTGTTGACCAGTGACCTGGAAAAGCTGGGCTTCACTACGCGCATTTCCAACTACGAAATGGTCTATTAGCCAAGAACTTGTACATGTTTCTTTATACTCTTCTGACATTAAACTTCCATAATGTTTAATAATTTACACCTAAAATTTGGTGCTTCAGCGGAGAAGCATAAACAGACTCGTCCATCATACTGTCTGTGTTTTCCACCTTCGACCTGCAACCCATTAGTCTATTTTCTACCAGCTACTAACCCAACACAGTTTTTATTAGCTTTAATGCAGTTTGGCATTTCTGGGGGTCTAAAACGGTTRCATTATTTCTAAAGGGCAACGTTTACAGTTGAAGCTGTAAAACACACAAAATAACTAAATATCACCTAAATGAGAGGAAACTAATTAAGAATAAGAGCAAAGTTACAGACTGGGACAGTAATTACAGAAGCAATCACTTCACATCCTTCCTGGCTTTTCCCACATTTCACAACTACCGGCCCCTCTGGAACTCACTCAAATTAAGAGTCATTAAGCCCCTCTGAGGCTTTTAATTAAAGCCCACATTTATTAGTAAAGATTCCTTCGGTATTTCTAACCATATACTTCTTAATTATATCAGTAAAGCTGAAGGAATTCCCTGTTTGTGTTGCGCTTCAGCACTGATTGAGTGGTTTATGGAGCATAACGGCCTTACCAGAGGGGGAAAAAGGAGCTCTGTGACGTGCAGCCCACATGTGCTGGGGTTAAAAAAAATAGATCAATCTGAAGCATCCAGGATTTCTTGTTCAACTGATCAGGCAAGAGCCAAAAAAATCAGCCTTTTTTAATATTTTGTGTCACCTCTGTGAATCACATTAGCTTTAGATGAGTCTGGAGAGAGAAATGTGTGTGTTCTGTGTGTGTGTCAGAGGTAAACACTCAGTAATGTCATCACTGAAGGAAACTGCATGAAGAATGAGATCATTCAAAATAAAAGCTCATGGTGATTAACCACGCTGTTGGATAAAAAAATAGGTTTAGATAAAGAAAAAAACGTTTTTTTTCTCTTGAAGTTCTGTTAATTGAAGGCTTAGCATTCCTTAAATTAATGCATATTATTCATGCCAGAATTTCAGACAAATGACATCATTTTGTTTGTCATTGCCATGTTTGTGTTTCTTCCTTTGCTGTGGTGGTCAGCTCGAATCTATCTGAAAATGTACCTATTTGTCAGAGAACACCCTGTGATTATTGTCCGACAGTTTTGTATTTAATCTCTCCTGTGATTGTTGAGATATTCTGCTAGTGATCCAGACGAACGAACACAAACGGGCCGAACCATGACAGTCAAACACCTGCAGAAAAACAGAGTTTTATGGAAACACTAAATCAATGGGAGCGTGTCTAAAAGCTGCGGTGAGCTCATGAAACGAGCCTGGCGTGCAGGTCCACAGTTGAAGCGGAACACTGTGGTGATATCAAAAGAGTTTGGTGAGATTTTGGTTGCAGCTGGTGGTGCAAATAAACTTTGGAATGAACAACATCGTTCAGCGTTTCCAGGCTCCCGGTGGTTTTCAGAGGGAAAAAAAGGCAGCTTTGTTTCTTTTGTTGCAGCCACCAAAAAGTTACTTTATGGATGAGGATTAATTCTGGGTTCTCACTTGATGCATAAACTGAAGAAATGTGGAATAATTGAGGCGGGTCCATTAGGGAGATAGAGACAAAACCACTCACACTGCAGTGGAATATGTTCGAGCTAAAGATCTTTAAAACGGGCGAGGTTTTCCCACATCACACTGCTGTGAAACTGGAGATTTTTCAGTTTTTTAAAATTAAATACACACCATACAATTTTCTTTCCTTTAAAAACAAAACAAAAAAGCTGCAAGAGAAGTATCAAGACAAGTGATAGATTGAAAGAATAACATGATTAGTAAAAAGAATCACTGAGTTATTTTGTAAAACATCTACGCAGTATCACATTTTAATGGTAAAATTTTAACACAAAAGTCCTGAAAATGTCAAAAAAATTAAAAATAAAATCAGAACACAAGAAAATCAGCAGCACACACTCACACACACACACCACAACCGCATGAACAAAGTGTGCCTTGAAAGGAAGACGGTGGTTTACCGAACTGTCCGTACTCATCTTCACTCAGTCTCAGTCAGAGTGTGAGCTCTGCTAATGAAAGACTGGTTTTAATGAGATCTGAGGGGACCAGGATCTTGGGGACACTGAGGTCTGCAGTCAGGAGGGGGAGAGGACAGCTGGAGGAGGACAGAAAGAAAGTTCAGAGCAAAAGGAGAGAGAGAGAAGCTGCAAAAGGGAGGAGAAAAATAAATGTCTGCCATGTGAAAGGAAAACAGTGCCATCTACAGACCAACAGTAATTTGTGTCCAATGATTAAGATTCAGTTCAGAGCTCAACAATTCTAAATGTTTTCTAAATGTTATCTCTCGCCCCCGGAGGACAAAGACAGATGTTTTTGCCAGTCAGATTAAATTCAAGATGGCAGCCACAACCAACTGACCTTAAAAATAAAACAAACAAAAAATAAAAACTTTAATTCAGTCATATTTTAGACGTTGAGCTAAACATTGACATAGTAGCTAAAGCCAGTTACAACACACACTAAGAGTGACATCATGCAATACTACAATATAGTGCAGGGCTATTGAACTGGCGGCCCGCAGGCCACATCCGGCCAGCAGGTGACCAAAGTTCGGCCCAACAATTGGTTCATTCTTTCTTAAAGGGGCAATATCATGTAAAATCTAATTTTTTGAGTTTTATATCATGTTATAATGTTATACTCTCATAAAAACCATGCCCAAAGCCTTGCTTTGACTCATTCATGCATGTTTGAGAAATCCTGCAGTGTTTTTAGGAAGCCATGCTGAGGAGCAAAACGACAGGTGGGGACCAGAAACACCTTTTGGTACCAGAAACGCCCCTGGGGTGTGTTTTTAAGCCGAACTTCATCATGGCAGAGCACCCCCCCCCCCCACACACACACACACTCCGCCCATGACCCCTGCAGGCTCTCGGATGAAAGTGAAAGTGAAACCTAACTGTCTGCTGAGTCCTCAATATTAGTTCTCACTCAGTGAAGCTCGTTTCAGATTAAAAATACCTTTGAGGAAATGTATTTTCAGATGCCAAGTAAACTGTATCATGGCAGCCCCCCCTTCTTCCCCCGCGAGCGCGACCTCCCGCACCGAAATGGGCAAAACGGAAGCGGAAGGTGGTTCTTAAAGAGACAGAGGCCAATTTCAAAGTGTTTAGAAGAGGAAGTGATGAGAAGATAGGTTTATTTTCTATTTCAATATAAAAATAGCATTTTAATAACAGCTGAAGGTGACATATATACTTTATTATGGTATAGTATTTAAATATATGCCTGAGAAACACATAATATTGCCCCTTTAAGCCCAAAGCCCCGGTTTTCTACTTTAATATAATTTCTTTGAGAATAGGACGCATAATGTATTATTTTTGTTTTTGATATTTTTATTATTACTAATTTATTACATATGGTTCTGTATGTTGTATTCATGATTAAACGCAGTAAAATAAACTATTTCAAATGTAACGGATCTTTGCAATACTTTGTTTATTTACACAATGACTAATTGCTGGATGTTCGGCCCCTGAGCTGTTGGCCTGCATTAAACGTGGCCCCCGGAGCAGTTTAGTTGAATAGCCCTGATATAGTGTTATTTTCAAAGTTTGACCCCAAATGGCTGCAACTTCTTTTCTCAGCATTTGATGATTTCAATCTAAAACTCTGGCTTAAAAGATGGCAATGATGGTTGAAATGAATTCTTACAAGGAATGCTTGGCTTTTATTTCTTCTTCTCTTTCAGCCTTATTACAGTTCTGACGGCGTCCAATGTTGTCGGGTCTTTGCGTGACCCTCTTTATGACTCAAGTCCAGGATCCTGCTCTGCTGTTGGGCCTCCTGCTGTTTCCATTCAGGGTTTCCCAGGCTGAGCATTTTCTGCTGGACCAGTTCTGTTTTCTCAAACACTCTGACATTTTGACTCATTTATCAGCTTTATAAATATATCAAACATCGAAGTCGTCTCACGCTTACATTAAAGTAGAGTGCTTTCCCAGAAGGTTCCGGAAGTTACAGTTTTGGGGGGAAAAATAAATAAAACTGAGAAAAAAAGTTGTCAGTGCTTGAAAAAGTAAATTAGTTTCTTAGTTTTTAAACATAAGGACATACAGTATTGCCTACACTCACAAAAAAATGTTTAAATTCAATTTCAATTTTCATAGTTATTTTTATCAGCTGTTCCAAGAAGAAAATTAATCAAGTACGTTTTAGGGTTTTATATAAAAGAACCTGATTAACAAGATGTATAAAAATACACACAAACATACAAGGAACAATCTGAAKTCACATTTAATGAATGCAAATCCAAACGACACATGCATTTAAGCAAAACAACAAATCAGCATGCTGAGTATTTACATGGAAGTGTTTATAAAAAAAAACAACCGATGTACAAAGAAGGCAGCTTCCTGGATAATAAATACATTTAATTTGTTGTTGTATAGATCGTCAGTTTTAAAGACAATGAAATTCTAGGTTTGCAAAAAACAATATCATTTAATTAGATCTAAAATGCATTTAATTTCCTTCACACAGTATTTCAAGGATCTAGTGCCTTTAATTGCTCTTTTATTTATATATATGTAGAACCACATAAATACATAGAATTAATTTTTTAAGTGTATTGTGTAGGATGCAGTGCCACCTAGAGGCACAAACCACAAACTGGATTCCTCTCCATCGAATCACAGTGGAGCTCTCCTAATGCCTGTCTGCAGACAAAGTAGGCGTTTCTCAAGGGACACATCWGATTGGATGACCATCACTTAGGTGTTTCTTCATATCATTAGCTTACTTTTCTAGCTAGCATCAGACTTTCATTTATTTATTTAGTTTCATGAACTTGCTGTTGTTACCGAGGTCATCAGAAGACTTGGGAATAACTTACGTCTTAACGTCTTCATTCATTATGTCCGCCTCCCTTAATAAAGAACTCCGGCTTACATTTCAAAATAAAAGCATCAGTCAGTAGCGATTTTTTTTAGATATTTAGAAATTGGGAGAACTAAATGTTTGTTTTAATGCTACATTGTGATTTGATTTAAAAAAATAAGTTTTGTCTGCTAAAATAATGTAAAAGTATTTAAAGTCAAAAATGAAAGAATAATGAAAGAGAAGCATTTTGAAAAACAGCAAATACATCCAGCCAATCAGCGTTTATGCTTGAGAAACGCCTACTTTGAGTCTGCAGAGAACCCTTGCTCCCTGAAGCAGTGGAGCTTGATGGTTATCTTGTAGAGTTGACCTGTGCCAACTTTGGATATTAAATTTATTTGTGTGAGATAGGGCTGSCACAAACGATTATTTTTATAATCGATTAATCACCGATTATTTATTCGATTAGTCGACTAATCGGATCATACGTTCATTGAATATAAACATAGAGCTTATCGCGCCAGAATACAGCTGCTATTATATAACCATGGTTAGATTTTAGCTATATGCTAACTAAAAATAATTGTTGTGGAAGGCAAGTTCTGCCTTACGGATACAGTATTGCACTGGTTTCTCTTTTATTTTCTTAAAATGATCCCACACTTTGAGCTCTGTTGTCAGGTAGCCATGATACCAGAGCCTGTCTGTATAATGTCTTGTGACGTGCACGGCCTACCCCAGTTACCACTACTGTGCATGTGTGTCAAGGACNTACCACTACTGTGCATGTGTGTCAAGGACAGAAAGGCAGATGTGGCAGTGGAAGGTGTCCAAGCAGTTTGGAGAGAAAAACAAAGCAAAGAACAACCAAAAAAAGAGAAAACGATTAATCGATTATTAAATTAGTCATCGATTATTTTAATAATCGATTAGTCGTCGATTAATCGATTAATCGTGGCAGCCCTAGTGTGAGATAAAACTACTTTGATTCATCTGTTGTTGCACAAATGTCAATGAGAAAATTAAAAAAGGTAGCTACTGTATGTGCAGCTGACTTCAATCAATAAATACTTTACAAATAACTGAATGAAGCATCGAGGAAATGATTAGAAATCAGGATTTTAGGCCTAAGTGATTTAAAATCCAAGTTTGCATGAATACAAGAGCAATTAAAAAATAAAAAAGAGCTAAATCAGACCAATAATGGAGTTTAAACCAGTTCAGTACTCTGTTTTTTAGTCTAAAAGTGCAGGAACCAGATCACATCCTGATGAAAAACACTGAATGTAGGACACATCACAATTCAAGACATGACCAAGACTTTTATGATCCCTCCAGAATTAATTCAAATAATCCTGACACAAAGATGAGACAACTGCTAAAGTGCAAACATTCATGAAAAAATAAAATGATTTATTATCATGAAGAACGGATCAGAAACTTGTCTTTGGGACTCACAGAGAGCTCCCCCCACCCAAACACCAGTTTGGATGAGCACTTCACAAGACCGTGAGGTGGACGGTGCTCAGTTCTGGTGAAGCAGGAAGTTCTTTATAGGTTGTGGTAGCGGTAACGTAGCCACGTAATTCAGGCGGTGTTTGCCCAGAGCTCTGCGGATCCTGATGCGACACATGTGCGTCAGCCGACGAGGGTTTCCTGGGATCAAAAAGAAAAGCAAGTTCATTTAGGTTCAGATAAACCATCAAAAACAGTCGTGAAAGTGACGCATTGTCCCGGAAAAACAATTATAACAGAACATTGTTTGACCTCGTTCTGCACGGTTTACAGGTTTCATGAACACCAGAATGTGTCCCTGAGCGTCTCGCCTGCAGTCCTATTAAAAATGCACAAAGCATCAAATAACAAAAAGGAAAATCACACAACCAAGACTGCTGAGTCACTGAAATCTTAGATTCAGCAAAAAATACACGCATGTAATGGATTCCTCTTTTGTAAGTGCATGAAATAAAAAAAACATGACGCAGCTTGTTTGTGTTTCGGAACTTTCTGAGGATTAATTTAACAATTAAAACCTTTAAATAACCACTTTTTTTTGCATTCTTTGAGAATAAATTGTTGATTAAATTAGGCTTATTGAGAAATTCTGCAATTACATAGGATAATGTTACCCTTTGTGAATATGTATTTCCCAAAAATCCACAAAAAAAAGCTTCAAGTTTTGTCAGAATCTTACATTTTCTTGTTTTTGGAGTTGTCCAAAAGTTATTTGTACTCACTCTTCGCTTCCAGGAAGACCCTGAGTGCCTCTGGATCCACCTTCCTCCGGTTCCGCGCCTCGAGCTCGGACTTGTCCCAGGGCACYAGTGCCGTGTCGGCGCCGTGGTCCAGCAGCAGGTGCACGAAAGCCGCCTCGCACCCGTGTCGCAGCACCGCGTCCAGCAGGCAGGAGGCAAGGCCGCGGGTCAGGGCTTCCTGGCAGACGGGCCCGGTGTAGTTGAAGTCGGGCTGAGCGCCGGCGCTGAGCAGCAGCRGGAAACACTCCAGGTGGTGGTACGCCGCGCTGATGTAGAGGGGACACACCACCAGGGTGTTCAGGGTGCGGGCGCTCAGGAGGAGCCGGGGACCCAGCTGGTGGTCAATGTCAACGTCAGCGTTGAACCTGGGACAAAACAAACCGTGCAGCCCGGTTTTTTTAAAGCACCTGGTTGCAGTGGTGCGCAGCGCTAATTCAAAAATTTAGCGCCGCAATTTCTAAAGCGCTTATGAAAATATTTAGGTCCACAACCTCAAAATCGCTTATGTCTTAGATAAACTAGCGGAAGTTAATTTTAAAGCGCAAGTTCAATTTGACACTTACTAGCTGGCAACAATTCATGTATAATATATACACAACACTGCCAACTAGTGGTGTAGGAAATCTTTTACAACTTAATTCTACAACCGCCGATTGCTGGGGATGTGATTTCCTGAAACAGAACCTTTAGCTCCTGGTGTAAAAATTAAAAAGTTGTTGAGGATTGCTAGTTCGACTGATTCTTTAAAAAGTTGTTGAGGATTGCTAGTTCGGCTGATTCTTTAAAAAGTTGTTGAGGATTGCTAGTTCGGCTGATTCTTTAAAAAGTTG
>NW_013954255.1:12891-15295 GCF_001266775.1 Austrofundulus limnaeus
TTTTTTTAAAAAGGAGCTCCGATTGTAAAGTAAAATAAATCAATACATTCAAAATTTTAGTATGGATTACAAACGTTTACTGTTTTTGCTATTGCCTTGCTGCTACGTAAGCAGACACAAAGCATTAWGGTAAATCAGAACRGTGGCCCAAAGCAACAGTCAGCAAGGACCTTTCCAATAAYTGTGTTTATCTGGGAGGGGTGTTGTTGGATAGATCATGTGTGTTGTGATTCATTGACAGCCARACCTTCTGCTGTTCAAGATAATGATGACTGGTAGATAATTAGTTATTAGCAGTACTGCATTTTAATTTTAGAAAGCACAAATCCACTTATGAATTATAAAAATTAGTAAGACCGCTAAAGCGCAAAGGAAATATTTAGGTCCGCAATTAGCGGATTTMCGCWTTAGCGGGCTGGTGCCCACCACTGCCTGGTTGAGACCACCTGCTTCTCACCTGATGAGCTCCTGCAGGATGTCCACCCGCCCCACCCTCGCCGCGTGGTACAGCGGGGTGCTGCGGTGGTGCCGGCTCCCGTTGGGGTCGGCTCCGGCTTCCAGGAGGATCCGAACGCAGTCCAGGTGACCGTTGACCCCCGCCACGTACAGAGCCGTCTGACCTTTGACGTCCACCAGGTCCACGTCGGCTCCCTGGGCGATCAGGTAGGCCACGCAGGCAGCGTGCCCGGCAGTGGCCGCGATCCGCAGCGGCGTGCAGGGCAGACAGCCGCAGCACCACACCGACTTCTCATTAATACGCCTGAAAACGAGAAAGAAAGAAGATCTGAGCTTTGGATCTGTTGTGTTAAGATTTAGGTTTTTAAGGAAGGAAATTATCTTAAGCTGAGTTGAAAAAAATGTCTGCAACAAGTTATTGAGCTTTAAAAGCTGCCTCGGTGTTATTATTAACCCGCCCCACCGTCTGAAGCTGTCCTCCTGCAGCAGGTTCCTCAGCGTGTCCATGTCCCCCACGTAAGCTGCGTTGTGGAGCCGCATGTCGTCCTGCTCCTGAGGTTTGTCACAGAACTGCTCCTGGAACCATTCCTTCAGGTTCCGACCTGATGCACACGTACATGCAGGAAACTCTAATTCCTCAGTACACATGTAGAAATACTTGGGCTGTGATTAATTTTAGTGCTTCCTGGGCATAGATTAAAAATTTTAATCGCAATTAAAATTTACATATAGGTTTGCATATTTCAGTGCAGTCAGTGCATGCCAGGTCATGTTTGTAAATGAGAAGCAGTTCTCAAATAGTTTACCTGGATAAATAAAGGTTAAATAAATAATATATATTTTTTAAAACTCCATGTGTAACACATTATGTACATACCATTTTTATTTCTTTTTGTCTTCCTATGGCTTATTTTATTTTATTTATTTAAGTTTTGCTGACAACTGTGACCTTAGTATATATCTTTCATTCCTCGTGTAGTACTATAGTAGTAGTATGTAGTAGTAATAGCTCAAGTAATTTATTTTACCAATATGCAATAAAGTTTTATACTAAGTTTAAGATTAATCATGATTAATTGTGATTAATTCGCAGCTACCTTGGAATTAATAGATTAAAAATGTTAATCGTTTGACTGCCCTAATAAATACATCTGTATACAGAGGGCAGCTGGGTCTTAGTCGGGACATAAATCACGTTGGTTCTGCCTCTGATTGTATGAACATTAAACTGAACAAGAACTTACTGCTGAATAAATTAAACTTTTTTAGAAAGAAATTAAAGATTCCTCTAAACTGATGGCATTTTATTGAATCTACAGTTTATCAACAAGGGGTGTGGGTGAGTTAACACGAACTTTTTAATAAAATAATTAACATTTTTAAATATGGATCAAACATAAAGTGTTAATTTGTCATTTTGTTTGTGTATTTTCAAAGAATTAGAATGCATTTATAATCGCAAAACTGTGACTTTGTAGAATTCATTTGGATTTTCTATAATGACAGGATGCAAATGTACATTTAAATGACGTGCTTTACATATTTGTGGCCGCACACAGTTGCAGAAATGATCCCTCCACTTCCGTGTTCAAACCTGACAGGTTTGTTCTCATGTTTTACAACACGTTACACATTACAGCCTAATATTTACCCTCAGTTATATTCACATGCTCCTTTTGTTTTRGCTTTTGGATTCTGTTAAGCTCCAGTAAGAGCCTTTGGGATCTYTGAAAGCCCATTTCTGCCACTTGGATTAAAAAAGTAAAATCTCCGTTATAATTATGGGACACTTATGACRAGGGTGTTGTCATATTTATCGAGATAATAATGAGATAATTTTAAAAAATAGGTAGTATTTTGAAGTATGAGAGGCTAAATCAGTGTTTCCCAAAGTTGGGGTCAGGACCCAAAGTGGGGTCCCGAAACATCAAGGTGGGGTCCTGAAAGG
>NW_013954255.1:16295-33852 GCF_001266775.1 Austrofundulus limnaeus
GACCCCAGGTCCGAACCGGGGATCAAACCCAGGACCTTCTTGCTGTGAGGCGTCGCTGCTAACCACTGAGCCGTCGTGCCGCGACAATTTGTTCACAAATAAGTCAGCCATGACTCGTATGATGAAGATGAATGAGTTTTCGACAGAACTTAAAGATTTACTGAGGCTGTCGGTACCACACACGTCTTACATCACCAAGTGCCAAATAACCAGCAAAAGTTTAACATTAATAATTCCACACGATTCTGCCCAACCTTATGACAACATATGATAACACTGATTATCATACACAAAGATGAAAAATGTAGAAAGCTCACAGAACGACAATGTAAAAAGTGGATTTTAAACCGTCTGCAGTCAGGAGGAGCAGAATGCGGTCGGTGTCTGCAGGCAGCGATCACTACATCAGTTGCTGCTAACTTGTTTTAGAGGTTATCTTTATAATGATCATTTATTTAGTAGTGAGTATTAAGTTACTGGTAGTTTAATGTGGACCTCATCTGGACTTTAGGCTGCCCTAGTTCTGTATCGTTAGCTGCTGGATGTGTGTTGACATTAGCGCTCGCGTTAGCATGATCGTAACAAATAAAACTATATCAGAAAAAAACACTCACCCTGGAAAAAAAAAAAAAACAAACGATAATCATCGTGGAGCTGTTTGGTACCAAGTTTGTGGATCCACCCGCTGAATAAAAAGTTCGACACCTCCCGTTGTTTACGTGCTTCCATCAGCTGTTCGGTGTAGTTAGCATCCAGTTAGCGCCGCACCGTTTGCCCCGGTAGACTGGTAAACGGGACCGTAGAGTCCGCTCGGTTCTCGATGTTCTTCTCTTGCCTCTTATAATCAAAATAGTGAATCACCTACTTCCTCATCAAAGTMCTCACTCTGTCTCCGACTGTTTTTCCTCCATCTCTGCCTTTGAGCTCCTCTCTCAAACTGCGGCTCGGTCCAACTCGGTCCACCTCTGCAGCTGGACTGGAGCTCCACATTCATTGCCTTTTTTTCTTTGCATCAAAGACACTAAAATAACTTACTAAACTTCACCCTAAMTATGGAATATAGTTATACAAATATAATAAATGTAATGAATTTCGGATATCTCATTGCTGACTTCCGATCGCGCTGTCTCTCCATCGCAGCCAAACTTTATTCAACTTCAGCCTCTTTTTATTTTTATCTTCCTGTAGATTTTTTGCTGCTTGTCTAATATTTTCAGGCTTCAGTCAGAAATGAGATTGGGGGGGTTAGGTTAGTTCGGTGGGGTGGGGGTGACACCAGAGGGTGGAATGAGGAGTTTTCCCCCCATGAATCAGCCCTATTTTACATCCTCTTGCTGCAACGTGCATAAAATATGACAAACATTAATAAAAAGAGCCATAATTTTATATATAATTTAATCAGTGTAAAATTATTTACTATTAATTCAATTAGAATGAGTGGAGCACTCGTAAACTACACAAGATATGGGCATTTTTTCAGATAGCGGATCCTCCACTTTTTCACTTCCGACCTCCATCCTAACTTCGCGCTCTAGTGGCACTGCATCGTGACGTCACGTAAAACCCTCCTATTACTATGTTGCTTGTCTAGCAAATGGCTATGTACCAGTTGGGTGGAGGACAGCAAAGGTTTTTCATCCCAAACCTGGCAAGCCAACATATACAGAAGCAAGATCTTTCAGACCCATCAGCTTAACATCTTTCTTGCTGAAGGGAATGAAGAGGTTAATGGATTGACATGTAAGGAATGGTATTTTAATGCTATCACCTTTAATTCCGAAACAACATGCGTATCAGTCAGGAATTCTTGGGGACCCCTTTATGGATCCCGAGAGGCTCAGAAAACTGTGTTTCTAATCTTGTGTCCTTCATCCGAGGGACAAGAAGGTTCAAATAAAGACCAGTGTCTTTTTGGGGAGAGCAATGGGCCCACTTAGGAGGTCCCCCGTTCATATGGATTTTATTTCCATTCCTACCAACCATAAATGATATATCCAAACACAGTTACAACTGCATTTTTTTGTAGTCATGTTTAGCTTTGGGTTCTGTACCTTCCATGACTTCCCCAGTCAGTCTACCTCTGGTTGTACCATGAACGACTGTGTAACAACTCACTACACTGTTTACGAAGGGAGGGGGGAAAAGTTACAGATGGTCTGACACTGGAGACTGTGAAGAAAACACAACAGCTACTAAAGCTGTAATTTCCCTACCCACCTCCCTCTGGCCTCATAAAATAATTGCGGTCACACCTCTGCTGCTTACGTGGTTTGTGGAAGTTTACAAAATTCATATAGTGGAACAAAAAAACTCGGCGGACCAAAGATTGTCAGATTTTCCTCTGGCGTCACCAGCTGAAAGAGGGCATCGCAAAACAGAACAGGGTGTCATTAAGACACCACAATGCCCCTCTAGCTAAATGCCTGTTTTAAGTGCTTCTGGTCAACTCAGACTACGTTCACACTGCAGGCAAATCCGAGCCAAGTCCCATTTTTTTTGCCCCATCTGACCCATATCTGATTTTTTTATGACAGTCTGAACACGACAAATCCGATTTTTTTTTCAAATCCGACCCAGGCTGTTTTAGTATATGGTTTTAATTTGGATACATATCTGGGGTCTCATTTATAAAGGATTGCATGGAAACCATACTAAAAGTGAGCGTACGGCCAAAAGGCGGAAATGGCGTATGCCAAAAAAAATCAGATTTATATAAAACCGTACATACGCACGTTTCTGCGCATCTTTCCTTTATAAATCACAGCCGCACGTCAGAGTTTGCGCACGAGGTCCCGCCTCAGGTTCTACCCTCTACACGCCCACACAACCATAAACAGTCAATGCAAAGTACCTCATGAATGTTAAGATGTATTTAAATCAGTCAGCTGATCAATGCCAACAAAAGTGATTGGTTCAGACACGCTCTGTCGTGTGTCTGGAGGATGACAGGTGCTGACAGCTGCTCACGTGAACAGATTGTCTGTAATTGACACAGATTTTCCCTCATTTTGCTTTAGAGTAATCTAACAATTTTTATATAAAAAACTCAGCTTCAAATTAATTTTCCATCAGTGCCTGCAGGACAATAAAAACAATAAAAATAAAAGTGAATAAGTCAGATAAAATTAGAAATAAGTCCACCGCTCTTCTCCTCGTCTTCTCCCCCTCCTGCCTGCTCTGTTATCCGCGACAGATACCCCCACCCCGTGCACACACACACACACACACACGCACACATCCCCGCGCTTGCGCGTGACAAAAACGGACTTTAAACGTGAAGTTTTATAACATCCACACTGGCGAGGTGGATGCGCCCTGCGTGTGTATCCAAAGCGAGACTTTTGCTGTCCTGCTGTTCTTGTCAGGGAGGGGTCTGTGGGTCAGGGAGAGGTCTGTGGGTCAGGGAGAGGTCTGTGGGTCAGGGAGGGGTCTGTGGGTCAGGGAGAGGTCTGTGGGTCAGGGAGAGGTCTGTGGGTCAGGGAGGGGTGTGTGGGTCAGGGAGAGGTCTGTGGGTCAGGGAGAGGTCTGTGGGTCAGGGAGGGGTCTGTGGGTCAAGGAGGGGTCTGTGGGTCAGGGTCGTCTGAGGAGGAAGCAGATGAAGGGAGCTGCGCACGGGAACTTTTTATTTAAGATTTAAGTTTCTTTTTATTTCAAAGGTCCTCATGGCTCAGCAGCAGAAGCATAAAGATTACTGTTAAGAAAGCTGATGATAAAGTTGAATAAAAATCTAAGTCTGATTCTGAAGGTAAATTAAATATCTGACAGTGATCATGAAGCAGTGTGGCTCTAATTCTTCACTTCACCATCTGTCGCAGTTTCACGTCTCTAAAATGAGCATACGCATGGGTCAGAGCTGGCGTGAGGCACCGCACATTTTCACGTCAAGTTTGGATTTTATAAATCACAACCTTGGCGTGAAAAAGTGGCGTACTCAAGTTTCTGGGCTCATATCGTGCATACGCCAGTTTTATAAATCTGACCCCAGATGTTTTCAAAGTGACTGCAGTGTGAACGCTCATGTCACATTCCATCCGAYGTTTTCATCAGGAGGAGGGGGTGAAGGATCGATTTTGCTCCTATTAACTGTTTTTCTGAAAAGTTAAGCTCTTTTTTTCTTCTTTCAGCTTTTCAAATTGAACTCTAACACTTGCTATGAAATATTTTCAGCTKAATTTTTCAGCAAGAAGCATGAATTCACACTAGCATTTTCACAGGAAATGCAATTTGTCCAGTTGAACTTTGCTGTCTGGCAGAAACAGAAATGTAAATATGATACAACATTCAGGGTCAGAATGGTTTCTCCTTTCAGTCATCAGTCTGTCCACGTGTATGAGTGAGTTACTGAATGTCCTCCTGTGTACCGTAGGGAGGTCATGATCACTAAATCTGCAGCTATAAATAGACACAAGAGGTGGCAGCTATTTTCTCTCAGCTGGAGATGAACACGGTTTTCAGCTGACCCTCATTCAGAACATCCTGCCACGTATTTGTATACCTATTGCCCTTTGATCATTTTGTGTCCTTGATCTTCTCGGACGTCATTCAGATTTTTCTGAGTCACGAGCCCTGTGCTGTGTCCTTAATGTTTATCGTTGTGTCATGTGTCTCCCGGTCACTGACCTTCACTACCGCCTCCTCCTGTTCTGCAGGTATTCCATGCAGGAGATCTATGACGTAGTAGCTGGTGTGGAAGACTACCGTCACTTTGTTCCCTGGTGCAAAAAGTCTGACTTGGTGTTCAAACGTTCTGGTTTCTGTAAGGCCAAACTGACTGTGGGCTTTCCCCCTGTGGTGGAGAACTACACATCCCTCATCACAACAGTACGACCTCACCTGGTCAAGGTAACAAATTACTTCCAACTCATTGAGATATTCTTAGGTTCTTTTCTGAGATCATGTAGTGTTCAAATGGGCATCTCTTAGTATGAATTTATCCAGGACTACTTGTGACAAATTAAGAGCCAGGTGGATATGAGACAGTGGCATTAGGTTCAATGCTACTAAATTTAATTAGTAATTGTAGAACTTCGCCCATTTTTTTTACAAATACAATTTTTTAAAGAGTTGAACCTATGCCAGATATACAACCTCAATTTCAGAAAAGTTGATGTGTAAAATGTAAATTAAAAACAAAATSCAATGATTTTCAGATCTCATTAACCCATATGTTTTTTTTCACAATGGCAGATAGGAAACATCAGAAAAAGTAATTTGAACATTTTTGGGGAAATAAACTAAATGGTATTTGGAATTCGTTGGCAGCAACACATCTAAAAATATTCCAGGTCCATGTTTCCCTCYGTGAAGCATCCCCTCTTCTTCTAACAGTCTGTAAACATCTAGTAACTGAGGAGACAAGCTGCTGGAGGTCTTGGAGAGGAATGTTGTCCCATTCATATCAAATATAGGATTCTAGTTCATCATCTGTTGGGTTTTCTTTCTGAAGTTTTTTATTTTATGATGCATCAGGTGTTTTCAGGTTCTTCATTGAGGAACATAAACTTGTTGCATTACTTTCAGATGCAGTTTTTCCTCACACTGGTGAACCTCTGCCCATCTTTACATATAAGACAAAAATCCTCTCCAAGGCCCTGTTTACACCTGAACAATATCTGGAAACATTGGCTTTGGCATTGGTTTTTCCGGTTTTGGTTGTGGAAAAGTTCGTTGTAGTTGCTGTTGTTTTCATGCCGGCTGGCACTGGGAATTTTKTATTTCATAATCAGACTTGAGCATGAAAACAGTTGCATCTAAAATGGTGACTACTTGAATGTTTGTTTGGAGTGGACCGAGGAGAAGGTTGGGTTGCTCCTACAAGTTGAAAATGGTGATCAKCACAAACAGCACTCTATCTGCCATCATTATTGTTCATCTGCTCACACAGAAAAACTACTGAGGTGCATAAAGCAGTTTTACACCAGTGCCAGGCATTTCTAAAAGACCCCCACTCTAAGACATGGATTCAGAAAGCTTTGGTGTCTGATAAAACGAATGCTGTTGTTGTGTACACATGAACGTCTAAAATGCAACAGACATGCTATGGTTTGAAAAAGCAATCATGCTGTGCAGACAGGGCCTAGTCAAGCTCTTCATACACAGTCCTCTTATTAACCTGTTGCCAATTAACCTCATTAGTTGGAAAATCTTCTTGCAGTTCTTTTTTGTACTACTCACTTTTACAGCCTTTGTTGAAGCTGTCCAAACAATTTTTTTAGATGATTTGCTGTCATTAAATTCAATCAATCAATCAATCAATAAACTTTATTTCCATAGCACATTTTAAAAAAACCACAGGGGTAACCAAAGTGCTATTAGTGTTGTATAAAGTACCACAAAGTGATACTTGAGTAAAAGTACTAGTATCTTACCAAAAAATTACTTTAGTAAAAGTTAGTCTTCTTTAGGAATATTACTTGAGTAAAAGTCTTAAAGTATCAGATATTTTTTATACTTAAGTATTAAAAGTAAAAGTATTGATTTAAAATGAGCAGTTAGATTATCCGTTATGACATTTATTAGGAGGTGACCTCCTCAAAAGCTGCAGAAATGACTATATCATATTAAAATAATTAATTTATGTTAAATTCAGGATGCTCTAGTCCAGCTGTTTCAGTTTATATACATATATCAAGGGTGACCAAACCTTTTCCCCAAAATGAAAATCCATCTGAGGGCTGCGGCCAAATGCAATAATATAATTATTATTTTTAATATTAAAATACAAATACTTCTTAAGTACAGTCCTTTTATTTTAATGATTATGTCCTGCTGGAGTGAGACATGATTTGTTTGTGAACAAACGAATACAATATCAGAATTTTATATATTTATACTTCTCATTCAACCACAATTAAATTCACTCTATGTAGGAGGCACAGTTTATATGGATAGTATTTATTTTTTACAATAAAAAGCTGGAATGAAAACAAGCAAAAATGAAATAAAAGTAACAACTTTCTAGCAGAGTTCTGCACAAGACGGGCAAGTGAGGTCTGACTAATGCCTACATACAGTGAATTACAGCAGTCAAGATTAACTGTGGTAAAGTCATGGATTAATTTCTCCATGTCAGATATTATTGGCTTCACCTTTGCTGTTTGGCGAAGTTGATAAATACTTTTCTACACAACACTGCCGATGTGTTTCTCAAATTTAAAATCCGATTCAAACTGCACCCCCAAATTAGTGACACAGTCCCTGCGATAGAAAGAAAGTTAAGAGAAAACCCTGCTTTAATGTCATTAARGCAGTGTGTGAGTTGGACTGTGTTGTTTTGTGCCAAGGGAAAATAGATCTGACAATCATCAGCATAAGAGTGAAATGACATAAAAACAGAGCCGAGGTGGAGCAGGTAAAGGATAAATAAGAGGGCTGAGGATTGACCTCTGGGGCACCCCATATGGAAGCAGAGCAGTGGAAAACATAAAGTTGTCAGTTTTTTTACACAAGTTTTGTTTTCCGTGACATCCCAACAATTTTTTAGAACTCTGTTTTATATCAGAGGATGACAGCTTGATTTTAACTGCAGTATTTTTTGCAAATAAATATTACTGACTTTGATGCCAGTTAAAGATTTGTCAGAACTAGTTTCTGTCAGAAAGTCTGCCACAGTGAAATGGTAAACAAAAGACTTGCTGGAGACGGAGTGAGGAGCTTCATTATCATTTAAAAATGAAGCCCATTTTCCAACTGGCTCAACAAAAAGACTGAGTCACAAATGTTTGCGCAACACAGAAAGAGGGGGGAAAAAGGCACTGCAAATGAAACAACAAGGTTCTGATTTGTCATCATGAATCAGCAAGAACCATATAGCCCAAACTGCCTGTGTGACAATCAAGGTTATAATAGTTTTGGATTTTTCATTATAGTTTAGTTTTATTTAGTGCTAGGCGGTATACCGTTTTGTACCGAAAATCGTTTTTTATTTTTGTTATGACTTTTCTGAATACCGGTATAGCCTGAACAYGTGCAGAACCTTTAGTCGCGGCTGCCAGGGAACTGTTTCCCTGGGGACACATTTCGTTACAGCACAGCTAAGTGCATTAGCATGCTAACATTATTGTTGGAACAACTGGCGGCGGGTGGTGTGTTTCAGCCGCTTATATGGTCTGACCTAAAAAAACATCCCATTTTCACCATCGCTGAATGTAGTAAACAACTCTTCAGTGACGTGCACAGTTAGATTTAACACGTTACTTTATAATGGAGACGTTATTGCATGGAGACTCTAGCGTGCTTCTATTGTGAAAAGCCAGGGGGGAAGTAGTTTTGTAGTGTAGCAGAGTTGACTGGTGTGCAAGGTGAGTCGTCCTTTTAAGTTTTATTAACACCTAACGATAGACCAGATGATTTTTTTCTCAACCCTTCACGATCGGACCTAAATGCATGATTACTGTCTGCAACCAGTCAAAGATGAAAAGACACACAAGAGGAGGGAAACAGTGATACAGAGGAACAGTAAAAGAAAAAAGTCAATAAGCAAAGTTTGTACATTTTATTATCAGCTGAGCTGTGAGGAAAAAAAATAGAGTGAAACTGGTGTAATTGTTGAAAATACCGTGATATAAAATTTGGGTCATATCGCCCAGCTCTAGTTTTATTTCGTTTTGACTTTTTTTCTTTTATTTCAGTTAGTTTTAATTAGTTTTTACAGTGGATTTGTTAGTTTTTATTAGTTATTATTGCTTTTTTAATTCTTAGTTTTAGTTTAGTTTAGTTTTTATTAGTTCTAGTANTGCATCAAGTTTGTGATGTTCCTGTGAGTTAACTAACCAACAAATATTTGGTCGCTAGTTAAAGCAGTTCATTTTAGCAACACCTTCCTAAAATATTTGTTAGTTTTTATTAGTTATTATTGCTTTTTTAATTCTTAGTTTTAGTTTAGTTTAGTTTTTATTAGTTCTAGTATTAGTTTTTTTTAATAGATTGAATAAACATATTTGTCAATGCATCAAGTTTGTGATGTTCCTGTGAGTTAACTAACCAACAAATATTTGGTCGCTAGTTAAAGCAGTTCATTTTAGCAACACCTTCCTAAAATAATTGCGTAACTCAATTTTGCCAACTAAGGACTTAGGATATTATTTTAGGACGATGATAATAATCGTTTCCAGCCTGGTGCTACCTGTTGCTTGTTTTTTTCACAGGACCTACTGAGAGAAGCTAGCGTGTCAAGATAGTCATAGTTAGCATCTTGTGTAAGCTTGATTCATGCAGTTTTTTCCTTGAAACTTTCCACCTGTTTTATCACCTGTTTCCACTACAAGACACTTCTATTTTTCTCGCAGTCATTTTCAAAGAAAACCCAAAGTAGACGTTGCCGTTTTCTCCCAACTTTTGTTGTCGTCATTTGGCAGATGATGCTGAGGAGCAGACTGTAAACAAGTGTTGTTACAGACCATAAGGTGCTGTAAGCTGCCCACAGCTAATGTGAAACTATTCAATAAAAAATAAATAAATAAATTGACAAATACTAAAACTAAGGATATCTATCTATAATTTGAGTTAGTTTTAGTTAGTTTTGTAAAAAGATTAAACAGTTTTAGTTAGTTATCATTTTTTTCAATTTATTTTTCATTATTTAGTTAGTTTTAGTTAACTATAATAACCCTGGTAGAGATGGGAAATCGTCCCTATTTTCAGATCATAAGATCATGGTCACTGGCTATCGCAGATAGACGATCCAGTCGGCTGMTAAGGCATGCGTATTTACGTTGTTAAAAAAAAAAAAGCAAGCAGCCAGGTCCGCTTATTACTGAAGCGACTTTGGGCTTCTTTTTTTCTAAAGTTGCTTGTAAATTCCATGAGTCGCAGTTGAAGCAGAACACAAGGAGTAGTGGTTTTGTCCCTCCCAGTCCCTCGTTTCCTGGTTGTCGCTCCCGCCCGGCACRCTTCAAACACCCACAGCCCAGAGTGAYGGGGWAATAAGCARGGGTGAGGGAGTGCGGTCCGGTCCAGTTCAGAACTAGTTAAAGTTATTTGTTCAAATGTATGATTGTCATGGATTATTCGTTTTSTAACTAAACGTAATAATATAACAGTATTTGGGTCAGTTGTGGCGCACCAAAGCAAGAAGATGACAAGAAGAGGAGCTGCGCATGTTGACGCTGACTCCGAGAAAAAAAAATGGAGACGCAGCACTGTATATTAATTATTTTATTCCCTCATTTGCACAGATCGTAATGATGATGATTAAAACATTTTAATTTACAGAGAAGGGCACATATAAAATTTATTTTACATCCCTGGCACGGCATTTAATTAATTAATAAAAATCGCCCATTAAAAAAACTCACATTCCCACCACCATCCCTAAACCCTGGTGGCAATAAGATGTACAGAAGGTTACAGAACTACAAGCAGTACAAAGTAGTAGTCTGTTTTATTCTTGCAAAGTGTAGTTTATCTTTTATTTCTCTTTAGTTTGTCAAAGCATAGTTGAAGAGAGCAGCAGGAGGAGAACTTGATGAATGAACTGTGACCTTGCCGTGTATCTGCTGCTTGTCAGGCGTCCTGTTCCGATGGGAAGCTCTTCAACCACTTGGAGACGGTTTGGCGTTTCAGCCCGGGCCTCCCTGGCTACCCTCGAACCTGCACTGTGGACTTTGCTGTGAGTACAAGCAGTTTGCTGTGCTGACAGCAGCATGACAGTGCAGTGTGTGTCCTCGCCTGAGACCACGTGTTGGTCCTGGACGTGTCTCGGCTTGGCCTCCCTGCGGTGTTGTGTTAGCTGTCACACATAAATCACTCTACCTGCGCAGTCTGAAGCTCAGCTGCTAATGTTGACCTTGTTCCCGTCCTCAGATCTCCTTCGAGTTTCGCTCTCTTATTCACTCTCAACTTGCTCACATCTTCTTTGACGAGGTGGTGAAGCAGATGGTTTCTGCGTTTGAACGCCGCGCCTCCAAGGTCCACGGAGCAGAGACGCCCATCCCCCGCGAGCTCATGTTCCACGAGGTCCACCACACGTAGCAGCAGCCGGCCCGGCACCACAAACAAGTAAACACAACACCAAAGAGACAGAGCACCCTACCTGTGCTCCAGGTGAAAACTGCAGTGCCTTCCCTACAACAATGAAAGTTTTTCCAGCTGATCCGGCAGCTGATTGTCACTTTGGTGCTGAACACCCCAGGGTCAGACCCTCCATCTGCACCTGGTTTTGAACTCACATCTGTAAAAAGCAGCTGCTGTGACGTCCCCACGCCACGTCGGCCCGTTACTCTCCTGAACACCAAGACAAAGCAGACCATCAACGTGCAGAGTAGATCGTTACATTATTTGCACAAAAGTTCAGACATTTAACGTCGACGATTCCAAACATGCTGTCACACAAAGGGCATCGAAAAATCCAGCTGAAACCAGAAAATGTAGAGCAGTTACTCATTTACTTATTCTTTCCTTGCTAAATAATTATCTACATTTATTAATACAATTTTAAGGGTTTAAACAAACAGGGAAACATTTTCTGATTTCAGCTTTGAAATAAAAGGATTTGATGCTTGTTGAATCTTGATTATGTTGCCCAATTTGTTAAAAGAAGCTGAGGGAAATTTTATTGGGCATTTGTGTTTATTTTAAGAAAGAAGGAGCTGGTTTTATTTTGTTCACTAAAAACATGTCCTAATCTCTGGCTCAATTTATATGTGAAGCATATGAGTTTAGAAATTTGTTTTGTTAAAGTTCAAATACAGAAAGTGGAAATAAATGGTAAAAATGACACCCATTATGATAAGTTAACATAATTAGCATGGAGCCCTATGATATGACTAATATAATCTTAGGAGGTAAGATGGTTTTTACAATAGCTGATACTGCTAATAATGAATGATTATTAACATTCAAATCAATCCAAATGAAACTATCAAAACAAACTGGTCCATAACAGCACATAATCAGTCCTAGAGTCCAGGTCCTGCTCAGGGCCAGCTGAAACCTGCATTTTTGGCGCAAAAACAAACTTTAAAGTCATTGTCCCACTCTGAGCTCTCATCGGGCTTTGTCAAGTTATTGACCCTTTGCACCCACGTGACAAAGTCACATGACACCGGCATGTTGGACGGCAGAAGGCACAGAGCGGTGTATTGAATTGAATGGCAGTGATTATTTTTTGAAGTTTTTTTTGTTTTGTTTTTGTTTTTGCCATGGTTTCTACTTGTTCCAAGTTTAGATCATTTATCCATGGAAGTCGCACACCTAGTTGGGGCTCACAGACAGCGTTATTTACAGAAGTTGGACATAGCTAGCTTAGAAATCGACCCATTTCTTCTCCCTCCGGATGTGTTTGTTAGGTTCTCATAATGGCCAAGGTAAGACTTGCTTGTTAATGCTAATRTATTTTAATTTGCCGATTCCATACGTGATTCTACATGTTTTTCAAAGCGACCTCTGTCTGACGCTCGTGTTACATTAGCGTCTGCTTCCTGAGATCCCACTTAGCAGATATACTAACGTTAGTGTGAGATCTTATGAATCCAGTCAGAGATGCTTTCTTACTAATTTTCTTCATCAGATCTTCTTTCTGAGCAGTGCTTTCTCCACTGTGTGACTGGTTCATCGCCGTACGGCTGGATGGCTTTAGAGCCGACGACAGCTAGCAGGCTAGCAAGCTAGTAGCTTCTCTTCATGTTAAACAGCTCCGGGTTACAACAGCGCTCTGAGCTGCGCTTCTTTCTGTTCGATATTTAGCTGAAATGATCCATTCCCAGTTAAATTAAAAAGGTGAACAGTGATGATCAGCTGGTCTGATTTTATGACCTGAATACTCAACTTGTGTTTACTCCTTCAACGTGGGGAAAAAAAATGATAAAAGTTTCTCCGACGACCTTTCACTACTACACTGATTCAACATTGAGTAAAAACAACTGTTTTTCCAGCTATCACTGTTGTTTATATCTTCATTATGACCCGGAGTGCTGCGGGTGGGCAGACGGAGAGATTTTAATATTTTAGAACCCGCAGTGCAGCAGTCCGAAACCAGAGAGACACTCCGGTCCACCGGCGGACTGCGCAGCATCTTAAGGCTACGATAAAAGGACAAGTTTGACTTGTTTACTTGTCTGTTTGTGCAGCCGACTGCGCAGCAGCTGAAGACCATTTTTACAGCTAAATCAACAGGGGGGAAAGAACGATATTAGGCTACCAACTGCCTGATTCTCCTCTAGCTCAATAGTAGCTTATGGACGCGTGATTGCTTCTGCCATCCAACATGGAAAAAAGGAGCGGTCTTCTGAGGCGCGTGACGTCACGTGCAAAGGGTCAATATGAAGAGAAAGTGGAGCACACAGAGCCCCCTGGGGCTCACAGAGAAAATCAAATTTCAGGTCATAAGAATTCAGTTTATTAAACTGAGCACCGATTCAAAGTGAGTTTCCTGAGTTGTTATTCTGGACACAGTTTTAATAACAAACTTTATTTTCTCTTACAGCATTAGATCAATGTTTGGATTAATTAACATTTAAATGTTGGACAAATCCTTATTTCCAGGTTCACTAACTTGTAAACAAGCCATCAATCCTTCAAACAAGCAGACAGGGCTGTACRGTCCAGTTTGAATCAAAACAAGACAAACTCTGAACTGAACATGTTTTAAGGGCAATCAAGACAATAATGTGTGTATAATTTAAAATATATATATAAATGTGCATTTCTAGTTTAACTGTTGGCTTGACATTAAAACGAGATAAAAATGTCGATTTATTCATTCATTCATATGACATCACATTTTATTTTGGGGTGGTCTGTAAACATGACAGCAGACTGTACTGTCAGAAACACACCATGTAAGCGGTGCTGAACAGTTCATTTACTTCATGTCTCTGGATTAAGTCCACTTCTTCTCCTGATTCTCTTTTGTATTGAGGAGAACTTGGATCATGTGACATGGGGTGTTTTTTTGTTTGTTTGTTTGTTTGTTTTAAATATCAGTATGTAAAAATGGAGCAAGGCCAGCAGGTTAACTCCCCCACCCCTCCACTGCCCACACCATGTGCTGATGTCAGGGTCCAAACTGGCTGCTGGTGGGACTCTAAGGGTCCATGTTTATCAAACTTCCAAGTATTAACCTTTAAATAGAAAACAGTACTATTTGTGCTGCATCACTTCTGGTGGATTTGAAACTAATTTAGTCACAAAGGGTCACGACAAACATGTCGAGGGTTCATACTTATCTAGAACCTGCTGCTCCGGTCAAACTGGACAGAACCTGATTCTGGACTATTTCCTGCAAATAGTTTGACTGCAAGCTCGTGATATTTTTGTTGGTGTATTTGAGTTAATCCATACCTCAACAGCACACAGAGCTTAGCCTCAGGACTGCAGTGATGTCATGGTGTTGTGTAGCTGGTGGAAATGAATTGTTCTGTAACAGTGATTGTTGTCATGTGTCTAGTCTGAATGTTCCCAGGAATACAGAAGGCCTKTTGTGGAGGTTGACTGAGTGATAGCTGAGATCAAGGTTTTAAAGCTTAACTCTAAATAAATCTGCAGTTGTTCCATCATTACAGCCCTTAGCAAAAAGTAGTATATGCAAGTATCCTGTAAGTATACTAATTTTAAACAATTAGTAAATAAGAGTATACTTACAGTTTACTTGAATAGAATAGAATAGAATAGAATAGAATAGAATAGAATAGAATAGTCTNAACCACTGGGCTAAATGATAGTGCAGTTACTCATAACTAAAGCCACATAATTATGGGATATTATCTCTTTTTTTTTTTCGAGTGCCATAAATGGACTTCCGTAAAATCTGGACTTCTACAAGAATAATAAACACCCATAATACTATTTATAACATAAATTATTGAATAAATGTGTTACACTAGACTGTGGCAGGTGAGCCTACCTGCTTTTGAAAGTAGCCTACATCATTTTATATTTTAGCTAAATTCTGGGAGGAAAATAAAAAGAATTGGACTGGTTGTTCCCATTTTAGAAAAAAATAAAAATAAACATATTTTCCAAACAGGCCGCAGCTGATGAATCACATCAGTGACGTGTTCTGACATCGTTTGGGAGATTGTTACGACACTCCCAGGTCTTCGGTGGGTCCATGAAACCCGGACGGTTCCGCTGGGTTTACCTGCGTTGGTGGCACCGGGCAGATGGGACACCGTGATGAGCGGGAGGAAGATGATGTTGCTGGGCGGCTCGTCCACATCTGCGTCCGGACCGTCCGCCATGATGGTCCCCAAGAATCTCCCACACCAGTCTGCTCTGTGAGCCCAACGAACCAGAGGAGGCCCGAACCGGATCAGAGGTGCAGCACGTAAACAAACGTGGCTGTTGTTGATGTTGTTCAGGACGCTGCGCTACTTCCGGGCTGAGGTCAGCTGACATTTAAAGGGCCAGCGTCTATTTTTATTTTTAAAAACAGAAAACMCTTTTTTAATTAAACTAGCTGACAGAAGGTAGTGTCATTACAGGTGCATGCTCAAAGTCGGTATTTTGTGATGCATTGTGGTCTAGATAGGGTTTTGTCTACTTCCGGTTTGTTAAAATACATTTAATAGACGTAAGAACAAATGATTACAGGGGGTGTCCAATCCTGGAGGGTCCCTATGATTACCCTTAGCAAAAAGTAGTATATGCAAGTATCCTGTAAGTATACTAATTTTAAACAATTAATAAATAAGAGTATACTTCCAGTTTACTTTAATAGAATAGAATAGAATAGAATAGAATAGAATAGAATAGAATAGAATAGAATAGAATAGAATAGAATAGTCTATTGTCATTGTAACAAGTACAACAAAATTATTTGTTCCCTTATGTTTGAATAAAAAATATAGAGAAGAGTAAAAAAACAGTATTTGCAATATCAAGATGTAAAATAGAAACATAAATGTACGTATCAACACTATGCTTGTACTAAAAATATACTAAGTTTAAGTGTACTTAGTCTATACTAATGTTTAAACTTTTGGCCAAGATAAACTTTAGTAGTACACTGAAAGTACATTTTCACACACATACTTTCATAAACTTACTGTGGGCCAGTTTAGTCCCAGAAGTATACTTAAATCAGTGTACATGGTAAATAAAAGTACACTTAGCGAAATCCATTTTTATATACTTTAGTCTACTTAATGACGTACCTAAAGTATACTTATTTTTGTTAAGTTTATAAACTTAAAAACACATAACAGCATAGTATAYGTAAAGTATACGTTCTATAAACAACAACAAAAAGTCCCAATTTAGTACAAACATGTATTAAATCAGTATACTTTCTAGTACACTATAAGTACATGGTACCTAGAACTCAAGTATCCTTGTTTAGATGAACTTCAAGTATACTACTTTTTGCTGAGGGAGGAGCTCTTTAGCTGAAATCAAGAGGCTGTGGTCGTGTCCTGGCAGGAGATATCAGCACTGATGCAGATCAGCGACTGGTCATCAAACTGAGCTCGGGACAAAAATAGTGCTGAATGTGAGCCTTGTCAGCTCCTGGGTGGTGAAACTCACTAAACTCAGAATGTCGCTGGATTATCTGGTGAGCGTGACGTTCTCTTGCTCTCAGTAAATAAAACAAAGCCACCATCTTTATTTCATCCACCATTAAACAGAGACCGACAGAGGAGGGAGGGAAAAGGCTGTTGACTCGTGTGAAGAGCTATTTTGACTCGTGTCTGACCTCAAAGTGCACAAGCATCCAGCTTGAAGTGTTGGACACGTTTTTGATGCTGAATTCATGTTCGGTGTGAACGCAGCATAAGAGAAGAAACGTTACTGCAAAAAGGTGAAACATTCCTGAAGTCATCCACATACAGGTCATTAAACTTATTGTACTTTCTGATACAGAACTGCCAGCAACRTTCTCCATAGACACACCTGTGCAACCTGTTCTGTAGCAGCTGGTTAGGTGAAGTGTTTTATGTCAACACCAAGCGCAAACAGCAACCAGTCAGACTAATTAGTCCCAGGCAGCTCCAATGTGCAGATTTTAGTTTTTGTTTGGTTTCCAAACAAGAGCCATGTGGCTGGATAAAGGTGTGAGAAATGGTGCCTGGGTGCAGAGATGGTGAGTGTTTACGTTCTGTGCTTTTATCGTCTGGCTAATATGAAAATACAGGAGGAAAAAAGCTAGTGTATAAAAGAAAAACTAATTTAATGTATGAAATAATCATTTAGCATGGATGACATGATGATAAAAGTGTCGCAGCTGAAGTTGGATCATTATTCATGATCAGATGTTGAACATATTAAAAATAAAATAAAAGTTATCAGTCAAGATCCTGTCATACTATGTTGACATACTATACTGATGATATTTTTATGTCTGAATTACTAATAAGTTTTAGTTGATCACTTTGTCAGCATTACAGTATGTACACTTTACAGTATGTACTGTACGTTACAGTATGTACTGTATGTTACTGTATGTACTGTACTTTAGTATGTACACGTTATAGTATGTACTGCACGTTACAGTATGTACTGCACGTTACAGTATGTCCTGTACGTTACAGTATGTCCTGCACGTTACAGTATGTCCTGTACGTTACAGTATGTCCTGCACGTTACAGTATGTCCTGTACGTTACAGTATGTCCTGCACG
>NW_013954256.1:0-1315 GCF_001266775.1 Austrofundulus limnaeus
AATTCACTGGTACACACTAAATCACTCGTACACACTAAATCACTCGTACACACTAATTCACTCGTACACACTAAATCACTCGTACACACATCACTCGTACAAACTAAATCACTCGTACACACTAAATCACTCGTACACATTAATTCACTCGTACACACTAATTCACTCTTACACACTAATTCACTCGTACACACTAAATCACTCGTACACACTAAATCACTCGTACACACTAATTCACTCGTACACACTAATTCACTCTTACACACTAATTCACTCGTACACACTAATTCACTCGTACACACTAAATTCACTCGTACACACTAATTCACTCGTACACACTAATTCACTTTTACACACTAAATCACTCGTACGCACTAAATTCACTCGTACACACTAAATTCACTCGTACACACTAATTCACTCGTACACACTAAATACACTCGTACACACTAAATACACTCGTACACACTAATTCACTCGTACACACTAAATCACTCGTACACACTAAATCACTCGTACACACTAATTCACTCGTACACACTAAATCACTCGTACACACTAAGTCACTCGTACAAACTAATTCACTCATACACACTAATTCACTCGTACACACTAATTCACTCGTACACACTAAATTCACTAGTACACACTAATTCACTCGTACACACTAATTCACTCGTACACACTCGAACACACTAATTCACTCGTACACACTTGTACGCACTAATTCACTCGTACACACTAATTCACTCGTACACACTAAATTCACTCGTACGCACTATATTCACTCGTACGCANTAATTCACTCGTACATACTAAATCACTCGTACACACTAAATCACTCGTACACACTAATTCACTCGTACACACTAAATCACTTGTACACACTAATTCACTCGTACACACTCATACACACTAATTCACTCGTACACACTAATTCACTCGTACACACTAAATTCACTCGTACACAGTAATTCACTCGTACACACTAATTCACTTGTACACACTCGAACACACTAATTCACTCGTACACACTTGTACGCACTAATTCACTCGTACACACTAATTCACTCGTACACACTAAATTCACTCGTACGCACTAAATTCACTCGTACGCACTAAATTCACTCGTACACACTAAATTCACTCGTACACACTAATTCACTCGTACACACTAATACACACTAATTCACTCGTACACACTAATTCACTCATACACACTAATTCACTCGTACACACTAAATTCACTTGTACGCACTAAATCACTCGTACGCACTAATTCACTCGTACACACTAATTCACTCATACACACTAA
>NW_013954256.1:2178-2694 GCF_001266775.1 Austrofundulus limnaeus
CCATCTCAACTGCATCATCCACTTCAACTGTATCATCCACTTCAACTTCAACCCCAACCACCTCAACTGTATCATCCACTTCAACTTCAACCCCAACCACCTCAACTGTATCATCCACTTCAACTTCAACCCCAACCATCTCAACTGCATCATCCACTTCAACTGTATCATCCACTTCAACTGCATCATCCACTTCAACTTCAACCCCAACCGCTTCAACTGTATCATCCACTTCAACTTCAACCCCAACCATCTCAACTGCATCATCCACTTCAACTGTATCATCCACTTCAACTTCAACCCCAACCACCTCAACTGTATCATCCACTTCAACTTCAACCCCAACCACCTCAACTGTATCATCCACTTCAACTTCAACCCCAACCATCTCAACTGTATCATCCACTTCAACCCCAACCACCTCAACTGTATCATCCACTTCAACTTCAACCCCAACCACCTCAACTGTATCATCCACTTCAACTTCAACCCCAACCATCTCAACTGTATCATCCA
>NW_013954256.1:3694-5113 GCF_001266775.1 Austrofundulus limnaeus
TGTGTGTGTGTGTGTGTGTGTGTGTGTGTGTGTGTGTGTTAACAGGTTGGAGAAGCTGTTGAACTGTAAAAATAGCAGATAATGTAGGGATGAATTAATTGTTTTACTCACAGAAGAAGTGAAAAATTCCATTTCTCCGACTCTTTAAGAATTTCCAAGAAAACCTGTTTGGACCCAGAAGAACAGTCATTGTATCCAGACTGAACCAGAATAACACAACCTGTAGTTTACACAGCTGGAGTGACTGAACACAACATCATGTACTGACAGTGTGACAGGACTGCTCCTGAGTTTCATCAACAAGAAAAAGTTGGTTTTTCTTACCTGGAACAGGAAGGATTGAGTTCTAAAAGCTGCTTGAATGTCCTGGATTACAGTGTAACTACACACAGACACACCTGCCTCAGGTACGCCCACTTGTTATCAGTTTGAGTCCTGACCAATCACTGCTCAGACTTGAACAACCTGCCTGGAGGACTCAGGATTCCTGGTATGTGGAATCCTGACAGGTGTGTGTGTTTCCAGGTGTGAAGCTGGACTCGCAGCGTTGATTGGAGCTGAAATCCTCAGACAGGAAGTGATGTCATACAGAACAAACAGGGTGTGGCAGTGTTGAGATAAAGTGATTATCTGACTGAAACAACACACTGTTTGTGACTGAGCTGGTGAAGGGAACTGGATCTCTGCATGTTTTCAGGTGTTCTGCAGGGAAACAGATGTGTGTACAGATGTGTGTACAGATGTGTGTACAGATGTGTGAACAGATGTGTGAACAGATGTGTGTACAGATGTGTGTACAGATGTGTGTACAGATGTGTGAACAGATGTGTGAACAGATGTGTGTACAGACGTGTGAACAGATGTGTGTACAGACGTGTGTACAGATGTGTGAACAGATGTGTGAACAGATGTGTGAACAGACGTGTGTACAGATGTGTGTACAGATGTGTGTACAGACGTGTGTACAGATGTGTGTACAGACGTGTGAACAGATGTGTGAACAGATGTGTGTACAGACGTGTGAACAGATGTGTGTACAGATGTGTGTACAGATGTGTGAACAGATGTGTGAACAGATGTGTGTACAGACGTGTGTACAGACGTGTGTACAGACGTGTGTACAGATGTGTGTACAGACGTGTGAACAGACGTGTGTACAGACATGTGTACAGACGTGTGTACAGATGTGTGAACAGATGTGTGTACAGACGTGTGAACAGATGTGTGTACAGACGTGTGTACAGACGTGTGTACAGATGTGTGAACAGACGTGTGAACAGATGTGTGTACAGACGTGTGAACAGATGTGTGTACAGACGTGTGTACAGACGTGTGAACAGATGTGTGTACAGACGTGTGAACAGATGTGTGAACAGATGTGTGTACAGATGTGTGTACAGACGTGTGAACAGATGTGTG
>NW_013954256.1:5940-6476 GCF_001266775.1 Austrofundulus limnaeus
TGTGTGTGTGTGTGTGTGTGTGTGTGTGTGTGTGTGTGTGTGTGTGTGTGTGTGTGTGTGTGTGTGTGTGTAACAGAACCTGATGAACCGACCTGTCGGACCGGGAACATGGAGCCGACAGTGTGCAGAGAGCTGAACTTGGGCCAGTTGGTGATTTCCATTGGTTCCAGCAGGAACTGGCGCCCCCTGTAGGTACTGTGTTCACACAACACCCAGCTGGACAGCAGAGGAAACACACAGTTACACACACGTTTGTTCTTCTATCCTTATGGGGACTCTGCATCAACTTCCATTCATTTACAGGTCCTTTCTACAGCCTGACCCTGACCCCTGACCCCTGACCCGAACCTCACAGGTCCTTCACAGTCCTAAACAAACTCCTGACCCACCAACAGTATTTCCTCTGATGGGGACCAAGCTTTGTCCCCATAAGTAACAGTGGGTCCTCACCAAGCTGTGGACCAGGAAGATGGTCAACAATGGTCCCCACCAGATAGCGATACCTGTCCACACACACACACACACACACACACACA
>NW_013954256.1:7334-8856 GCF_001266775.1 Austrofundulus limnaeus
TTTCATTAGAGAAGAACCCGTCCAGAAGACCTATACTATTTTTTTTCTTTGATTTTTTACCTGGATTACTGAGATGCACCAGGACAATACCAACATGTTCTTGCATGAGGCCCAATCTGATCAGGAGTTCTAACTTCAGTGTAAATATTACAGCTGACAGACGGTTGTTGTTGATCAAACTGAACAGTTGTGTGTCTGAGGAGACGTCCTACACCTCTACAGTCTGCTGCACAGCAGCAGGGAGGAAGCTGCAGTCTCCACAGACCTCCTGTCAGGGAATTTCTAACAAAACTATTAAAACCTTGGAAGAAAAAAACAAATCAACCAATAATTGTGTAGCTGTTGGACCCCCTGCTGCACAAAAGAAGAGTTGTGTAAGAAGCAGGCCGTGCAGAGCTCACCCCCCACGTAGAACTCTGATGGAGATGGTCTCCTGCAGCTCCCAGGGCGTGGCATCGATGACATCACCATGCACCTCCAGCCTTTGGCCACACATTCCCGGCCGGTCAAAGATGTACATCTGTTGGAACATGAAACCAGTTCAGGAGGTAAAACCTTCCTCAGAACTCAGGTTCTGCTAGAACCGGACATCATCTCAGATCTACAGCTCAGAACTTCATCATGTCTGCAGCACCTGAGAAGAACCAGCTCCTAGCTTCAGACCTGTCAGGTCCGATCAGGGCCTGCAGGCTGGGAGAGGACCTGCCTTCACCATCCTGACCCATCAGAACACAAGCATCAAGCAGGCCTGAGCTTTCTGGTGGACAAACAGGACCAGCAGCTGCTGTGGTGGACCACACACTGGTTTCAGCAGGTTCTCTGGAAAACCACAGCAACACCTGAGCTGAGGCTGAAAGCTGCCGGGGCCTCAGGTGTTACTGTCCTGACCCTGACCTGACCCTGACCCTGTCCTGACACTGACCTCAGGTGTTACTGTCCTGACCCTGACCCTGTCCTGACCTGACCTGACCCTGACCCTGTCCTGACCTGACCTGACCCTGACCTCAGGTGTTACTGTCCTGACCCTGACCCTGTCCTGACCCTGTCCTGACCCTGACCCTGTCCTGACACTGACCTCAGGTGTTACTGTCCTGACCCTGACCCTGTCCTGACCTGACCTGACCCTGACCTGACCTGACCCTGTCCTGACCCTGACCCTGACCCTGACCTCAGGTGTTACTGTCCTGACCCTGACCCTGTCCTGACCCTGACCTGACCCTGACCCTGTCCCTGTCCTGACACTGACCTCAGGTGTTACTGTCCTGACCCTGACCCTGTCCTGACCTGACCTGACCCTGACCTGACCCTGTCCTGACACTGACCTCAGGTGTTACTGTCCTGACCTGACCTGACCCTGACCTGACCCTGACCTGACCCTGACCTCAGGTGTTACTGTCCTGACCCTGACCCTGTCCTGACCTGACCTGACCCTGACCTGACCCTGTCCTGACCCTGACCTCAGGTGTTACTGTCCTGACCCTGACCCTGACCTGACCCTGACCTGACCCTGACCTCAGGTGTT
>NW_013954256.1:8990-10655 GCF_001266775.1 Austrofundulus limnaeus
CCTGACCCTGACCCTGTCCTGACCCTGTCCTCAGGTGTTACTGTCCTGACCCTGACCCTGTCCTGACCCTGACCTCAGGTGTTACTGTCCTGACCCTGACCTGACCCTGACCCTGTCCTGACCCTGTCCTCAGGTGTTACTGACCTGACCCTGACCCTGTCCTGACCCTGTCCTCAGGTGTTACTGTCCTGACCCTGACCCTGTCCTGACCCTGTCCTGACCCTGACCTGACACTGACCCTGACCTCAGGTGTTACTGTCCTGACCCTGACCCTGACCCTGTCCTGACCCTGACCTCAAGTGTTACTGTCCTGACCCTGACCTGACCCTGACCTCAGGTGTTACTGTCCTGACCCTGACCCTGTCCTGACCCTGACCCTGACCTGACCCTGACCTCAGGTGTTACTGTCCTGACCCTGACCTGACCCTGTCCTGACCCTGACCCTGTCCTGACACTGACCTCAGGTGTTACTGTCCTGACCCTGACCTGACCCTGACCTCAGGTGTTACTGTCCTGACCCTGACCTCAGGTGATTCTGTCCTGACCCTGACCCTGACCTGACCCTGACCCTGTCCTGACCCTGTCCTCAGGTGTTACTGACCTGACCCTGACCCTGTCCTGACCCTGTCCTCAGGTGTTACTGTCCTGACCCTGACCCTGTCCTGACCTGACCCTGTCCTGACCTGACCTGACCCTGACCTCAGGTGTTACTGTCCTGACCCTGACCCTGTCCTGACCCTGTCCTCAGGTGTTACTGTCCTGACCCTGACCCTGACCTGACCCTGACCTCAGGTGTTACTGTCCTGACCTGACCCTGACCCTGACCTGACCCTGTCCTGACCCTGACCTCAGGTGTTACTGTCCTGACCCAGACCTGACCTGACCCTGACCCTGACCTCAGGTGTTCCTGTACTGACCCTGCCCTGACCTGACCTGACCCTGACCTCAGGTGTTCCTGTCCTGACCCTGACCTGACCCTGACCCTGACCTCAGGTGTTCCTGACCTGACCCTGTCCTGACCCTGACCTGACCTGACCCTGACCTGACCTGACCCTGACCTCAGGTGTTCCTGTCCTGACCCTGACCTGACCCTGACCTCAGGTGTTCCTGACCTGACCCTGTCCTGACCCTGACCTGACCTGACGTGACCCTGTCCTGACCCTGTCCTGACCTTGACCCTGACCTCAGGTGTTCCTGTCCTGACCCTGTCCTGACCCTGACCTGACACTGACCCTGACCTCAGGTGTTCCTGTCCTGACCCTGACCTGACCTGACCCTGACCTCAGGTGTTCCTGTCCTGACCCTGTCCTGACCCTGACCTGACCCTGACCTCAGGTGTTACTGACCTGACCCTGTCCTGACCCTGACCCTGACCTGACCCTGTCCTGACCTGACCCTGACCCTGACCTCAGGTGTTCCTGTCCTGACCCTGACCTGACCCTGACCCCAGGTGTTCCTGTCCTGACCCTGTCCTGACCCTGTCCTGACCTGACCCTGACCTCAGGTGTTCCTGTCCTGACCCTGACCTGACCTGACCCTGACCTCAGGTGTTCCTGTCCTGACCCTGTCCTGACCCTGACCTGACCCTGACCTCAGGTGTTACTGACCTGACCCTGTCCTGACCCTGACCTGACACTGACCCTGACCTCAGGTGTTACTGTCCTG
>NW_013954256.1:11497-12007 GCF_001266775.1 Austrofundulus limnaeus
ACCTGACCCTAACCTGACCGGGAGCAGCTGGAGCCAGCCTGCAATCAGCTGCAGTCACTGGGCCAAATGCTGAACAAAAACCCTAACCCTAACCGTGTTTCTTTTGTTGTACTGAAAATTTTTTAAATTGAAATGAATAAACAAACAACTACGTGGTAATTTAAACAAGTTCAGGTATGAATGCTGACCCTGACCTGACCCTGACCTGACCTGACCCTGACCCTGACCTCAGGTGTTCCTGTACTGACCCTGACCTGACCTGACCCTGACCTCAGGTGTTCCTGTCCTGACCCTGTCCTGACCCTGTCCTGACCTGACCCTGACCTCAGGTGTTCCTGTCCTGACCCTGTCCTGACCCTGTCCTGACCTGACCTGACCCTGACCTCAGGTGTTCCTGTCCTGACCCTGACCTGACCCTGACCCGACCCTGACCTGACCCTGTCCTGACCCTGACCCTGACCTGACCCTGTCCTGACCCTGACCCTGACCTGACCCTGTCCTGACCCTGAC
>NW_013954256.1:12022-22703 GCF_001266775.1 Austrofundulus limnaeus
GGACAGAGGACAGAGGACGGAGAGGACAGAGGACAGAGACAGAGGACAGAGAGGACAGAGGACAGAGGACGGAGAGGACAGAGACAGAGGACAGAGAGGACAGAGGACAGAGGACGGAGAGGACAGAGACAGAGGACAGAGAGGACAGAGGACAGAGACAGAGGACAGAGAGGACAGAGGACAGAGGACTGAGAGGACAGAGGACAGGGAGGACAGAGGACGGAGAGGACAGAGGACAGAGAGGACAGAGGACATAGAAGACAGAGGACAGAGACAGAGGACAGAGGCAGAGGACAGAAAGGACAGAGGACAGAGGACAGAAAGGACAGAGGACAGAGAACAGTGAGGACAGAGGACAGAGGACAGGAGGACAGAGAACAGTGAGGACAGAGAACAGAGGACAGAGGACAGAGGACAGGACAGAGGACAGAGGACAGAGGACAGACTAACCTTTCCAGGTCGAGGGTTCATCTTGCCGTGCTCCTTCTGTTTGGTCAGCTGCAGGAGACAGAAAATGACCTGATTTAATCCTGAACAGGTCTGTGAGGAGTTCAGGCAGAAATGATTTCTGGAGTTTTGAAGAGTCTAAGCTGACAGAACCAGAACCTGCTGGTCCGGATCACTCAGACTCAGACAGAACACCTGATTCCTCCACTGACAGCTGACCTGCAGACCTGCAGACCTGCAGACCTGCAGACCTGCAGACACCTGCAGACACCTGCAGACCTGCAGACCTGCAGACACACATCCTGTCTGTCTGAAGTTATGAAAGTCTTAGCAGGAATGAAGCAGGCAGATGTGTGCAGGGGGTCTGATCAGGTGAGGGTCTCAGGTGTCCCTGTAGCTGTGCAGGAAACAGGTGACCTTCAGGATCCAGTTACAAACCAGAGTCCTGCTGCTGCAGCTCCAGTTTCAGCTCTGTCTCCAGTTTGTCCACAAAAACAGAAGGAAACAGGTGCTCTGTGGTTACACAACAGTTTGAAAGACTTTCACCTGATGAGTCAGAGACCCCAGCTGCCCCCCTCTCTGCAGATCCTCCTGCTTCCCTTTTTCTTTTTAACAAACATCTTTCAGTTCTGGACAGAAATACACAAATCTGGTTTTTACCAGGGTTTCACATGGTTCCAGTCCAGCCTCAGCTTACCAAAGAGCTGATGTTTGTTCAGCGGTCTGATGCAGAATCAGGATATTAAACCACTGAACAGAGACCAACTGGTTCCAGTCCTGCTGCTTCCAGCAGACCTCAGAGCTGCAGGACCAGGATCTGTGTAACCCTGCAGAGTGTCCTCCTGATCTGCTCTTCTATCAACACAACAACAGGTCACGCAGCGTGGGTCAGAACCAGTCTTAATGCTTGTTTTCAGTGGACAGACCTGACAGAATGAGACAGAAGCAGCTCTGACACCTGCACAGCCACAGGTCCTCAGAGCTGCAGCTGCAGCAGCTTCTGTTTCTTCACTGACTGCCTGAAAGTGATCCCATCACACAAACCACACAGCCAAACCTGTGCATGGATGAGTGAACCTGTGACAGACATGTTCAGTCTCTGTGCTCCTGTCAGCTGCACCTCGTCAAGCTAACCAGTCCTGAAAGCTGGGCGAGGTCTGAAGGTGTGTCTGATGTGTGCAGGAGCAGAAAGGTAGCTGGAGTGGGTGTKGACAGCTCTGAGAACTATTTCTCTACAACATGAAGCGTCCTGCAGACTTCAAACTGCTGCCTGACTCTTCCTGCACACAGATGGAGATGTTTCATCTTTGATCCTTGTTGTGTGAGACAAAGCACAGCAGGACATGAAGCAGCCTCAGACTGCAGGGTGATCACAGCAGAATAAAGAAGAAAAGCAGAACTGACACTTGTTGTGTCTCTGTGTGCACCTGACAGCTGGAAATGTTACCTGTTTGCTCTAAAAACAGGTTAAAATGTTTAAAATGTAAAAGAGTCCAAAAGGTTAAAGATCTGTTCCTGGATGCTTCCCTTCAACCAGTTCTGTGAAACGGTCCAAACCTCTAAGGAAATCTGTTGTCAGGATGTAAACTGGATCCAGAAGATCCCATCGCCTCCCTGCCTCCCCCCAGGAGCACGCTGGTGTGGACCACCTGACCAACAGCCCACAGGATGTGAGGCTGCAGGGCAGGACTTCAGGTCCAGCAGTCTGCAGCATGACGTGCTCCTTCTTTCTGCCCCCTGCACACCTGCAGACTGTGTGTTACCTGTGTGTAATAATCACAGCACTGTGTACCCCACAGGAGTACACAGTAAAACTGTGTACTGTGTACTCCTCTGGGGTTCTGTACTCTTGTTGAGTTGCTGTGATTTTCAGCTGAATTTCCCCTTTGAAGGATAAATAGTCCATGTGACTGATGAGTTCATATTTAACCTACATCACATGTCCAGTAACATCCAKATTTATGGATTAAATGTCTAAATAATCAAAGAACAGCTCCTCCTTAAGGGAATGTGAAGAACTTCACAACTTCTGAACAGATGACATGAAACRCAGGTCAGCAGTGTTCAGTCTGTTCTGTCTGAGGGTTGGACATAATGAGGGTCGTGGGGAATGTGAAGGAAACCTTCTGAGCGTAGAGGGTTCTTCTACAGAGAAATCCTCTCTTATATGAAGTCCTGTGTTCAGCGTCTACCCAGAGAACTTCACACAAACAAATCAAACTGCTGAACTGGAGACGTCAGGAAACCAACTGGATTGATTTGTTTTAAGTTTGACACTTTCTCCTATTAAACTGTTTTTCCTGTGCAGATCTGGAAAGATCACTTCTGTTGTCAAAGGGACCAAAAGACTGTCTTGAACTCTGGGAGTCGTTTCCTGTGCTCTCTCAAGATTCATTTCAAACAGTCTGTGATGTCATCAATTAAAAATAAAACTATTTTAACATGGGGGGGGTGGGTGTTATGGGTACAAAAAAACCTAAAATCAGACTTTTTCTGCAGATTGAACCAGCTGTTGTCTGACACCAGAGACATCACCTGCAGCTCAGGTGTGACTCCACATATCTAATGTGGAACGACTGATGAACAGCAGGGAAATCAGGACTCAGTAACTATCAGACACATGACCTGCAGGAAGTACAGCTCCACACCAGAACCTCACATCAGGTGTTTCACATTTCTGTGTTCACACACACACACACACACACACACACACACACACTAGTACTCACATATGCATCTGGAAATGCTCTGTATTTGGACAACAGGCTCTGGTCTGGTTCAGCTTGATGGTTCTGGAACTGGGGCCCAGTGTGCACGCTGCTGAACTGGGGCCCAGCGTGCACGCTGCTGAACTGGGGCCCAGCGTGCACGCTGCTGAACTGGGGCCCAGTGTGCACGCTGCTGAACTGGGACATGTGTGATCCTTCCTCACAGCTGAGGCTCCTCTGCAGGGTCCTGGGTCCCTGGCTGAACATGGAGGATAAGGGGGTTTCTGAGATGGAGAAGGGCCGGTGCAGGTCTATGGATCCAGTGGGGCTAAGCAGGAGGGTTGGGCTTGTAATAGATGGGGGGGAGCTGAGGCCCAGGGAAGGGGACCGGCTGATCCGAGAGCTGCTGGACTCTTCAGTTCCACTCAGTGAGGCTGAGGAAGAAGAATTTAGGAGGAAGGACAAGCGCTCTAAGCGGGACCGTGATGGTTCTGGACCGGCCCCCATCTCAGCTGGCTCTTTAAGTCTGACAACGGTAGGCTCAGTCGAGGGTCTGATCTCTGGCAGCGAGCCAGAGCAGAACAGGGTCTGCTGGGTCGTCCCGTTCTCTACAGTCTGGTCTGAGGAAGAGGAGCGGTAGCTGCTGAAGATGACACTGCTGTCGAGGCGAGATCCGGTGGAGGGGGGTGGAGGAGGTTCTGTTCCGTTCAGCAGGGGGGAGGGAAAGTCCTGAGGAGAGTCAAAGAGAACATCTGAAATGGTTCTGACATGTTTGGACAAAYTGAACAACCAAAACCCAGAAGATCTGGATCAAAGTCTTCAAACAGCTGTTGGATCAGTTGAAYCATTTGGAATGAGATATGGTTCTTCACATAAACTGCTGAATGATGCAGTACCAGAACCAATAAGTTCTGGAACATTTAAGTAATCTGGACCTGGGAACGGTCTTTATTCTGAGAGAATGTGATGGTTAAAGGTTCTGTTGGACCTGACAGGAAAGCCCAGAGGTCTACAAGTTCAAATGATTTCAAAACTCTACAGAATCTGAAGAGAGTAAGACTAAAACACCCCTAGAGAACCAGACTGAAGGACTAAACACTCCTACAGAACCAGACTGAAGGACTAAAACACCCCTACAGAACCAGACTGAAGGACTAAAACACCCCTACAGAACCAGACTGAAGGACTAAACACTCCTAGAGAACCATACTGAAGGACTAAACACCCCTACAGAACCATACTGAAGGACTAAACACTCCTACAGAACCAGACTGAAGGACTAAAACACTCCTACAGAACCAGACTGAAGGACTAAACACCCCTACAGAACCAGACTGAAGGACTAAACACCCCTACAGAACCAGACTGAAGGACTAAACACCCCTACAGAACCAGACTGAAGGACTATACAGACCTGCTGAGAGAGAGGTACCTGGCTCCTCTTCATCAGGTCCAGGGGGGATCGGGTGTCTCTGGAGGCGCTCCTCTTCAGGCCCAGCTCAGCTGGCAGTGTGTACAGTCCGTTCTGGGACTCCTCTGAGTCTGTGGTTCTGCTGTTGAGAGGGGGACTGACAGRAGTAGGAGCATCCTCCACGATGGGGGGCAGGGATGAGACGAGGACCGGTGGAGGGGGACGCAGGACAGCGGTCTTTGGCCTCAGGGACGGCCCCATGCTTCTCAGAGTGTCCACCAGGCTGTCCATGTCGTTGTGGATGGGTGAGTCTGCGTCAGGGGAAGACGGGGGAGTGGAGGTGGGGGCTGCGGGGTCAGAGGTCAGCTCCACCAGGGTGGCCTTAAACAGTCCCGTAAAGTCCGAGCAGTCGGTGTCGTCAAAGCTGCTCCAGGAAGACACAGGGAGCTGCTGAGACTCCCAATCTGACTCTCCCTCTGTCTGTCCTGCCTCTTCACCGGTAACAACTGGCTCCACCTCCTCCATCAGGCTCCGCCTCCACTCATCTGCTCCATAGTCCTGGATCAGGTAGCCAGTCCCGTCACTCAGACCGTTGTCGGGGCTAACAGAGGAGGAGCTGGTCTGTGTGCAGGAAGTGGAGTCTGAAGAAGTGAAAGATGGTTTATACTGAGTTACCCCCACAAACCTGTTCTTCCACCTGTACTCTGGTCCTGAATCGGAGTACTCTGATCCAGTGTCAGGGCTGCTGTCGGCCTCTTTCACCAGTGACACTTTGTGGAAACGAGGTTTGGCTTCTTCTTCACTGGTTAAAGACGAGCTCTTCAGGCTCAGCTTGGTGCTCAGAGTGCTGTAAGCTGAACTCATGGTGTCAGCTGGAAGGACTGAAGCTGCAGCTGAAGAAGGCAGGGAGCTGCAGGAACACACACAGCACAACAAATACAAGTCAAGCTTCATGCAGACAGTCAGCTGACACACAACACAAACACCTGCACTTATTCAGACTTTACACAAGTCATCAGATTCATTCATTGGTTAAATTCTTCCTGAATCGTTCAAAAGCTTGATTTCATTTTAAAAGAAGAAACTGGACGAAGCTCCTAAACAACTCGTATCTTTATATTATTTAAACTCTTATAACTGACAGTTGTCATGGTTAGGAGCTGAGCTGTGACGGGAGCAGAGGATTGTGGGACAGGTGTGGCTGGTTGAATACCTTCACAGTCTGTCAGTCAGTGTCTGCATCATGGTTGTTTTAAGGCTCACAGGTCCTGAACAGCTTGTTAAAGAAGAGTCACCCTGAGAACAGGCAGCTTGTTCTGCACCTGCCTGTGAGCTGAACTCAACTAACAGAACCCAGAAACASGAGTCTCTGCTGCCCCCTGCTGGTTTAAACACACACTGAATATTAGTTCACTCAAAGTATCAAGAACTGATCAGAGGGTTCTGATCCAGCTCAAACACAATATAAGTTTGGCATGCTAAATAAACCCAGATCTTCAGGTCCAGCACTTGTATCTGACCCGACCTTCTCATCACCAGCAGAGGGCAGACACAGCAGCAGGTCAAASGTTAAAGGTCAGACTCCACTGGCCTCAGTCAGCAGGTCAAAGGTCAGGACTTGTCTGGAGGGGTCACAGCAGAAAGACTCTTCTCTCTAAAACAAAATGGCAACATGACTCAGGTTTGTTTCATCTGAAGGTACCACAGGACCTCCACAAGACCAGAACCAGATCAGAGGACAAGTTTACCCAGAATGCACTGCAGCAAACAGCTCCTCCCAGCTGTCAGGACAGTAGGAGAGGCCTGATGTTTGATGAGTGGACCACCCAGAGACCAGACAGAGTCAAACTGGGTCCAACAGGACCACAGAGCTGGTCTACAACAGAACGGGCCATAAAGAACAGAACCACAGTGCTGCAGTGGTCCTGTCAGAGACCAGAACCTGAACCAGACTGAAAAGCTGTGTTGGAGCCTTCAGAGAGCTGAGCAGAACCTCAATAAACTGAAGCAACGCTGGAAAGAAGAGTGGGCCAAACTTTCTCCACAACCATGTGAGACTGAAACAGAACCACAGAGTTCTGGTTCCACTCCATTCTAACCCGTCTGTTCTGCTCCATCTGGGCTTTCTCCTGTAGACGTGGATTTCTCTGGTAGAATTTCAATCTGTCTCAAAACCTGCAGCTCTTTTACAGCCGGCTGCTACAGCCGGCTGCTACAGCCGGCTGCTACAGCCGGCTGCTACAGCCGGCTGCTACAGCCGGCTGCTACAGCCGGCTGCTACAGCCGGCTGCTACAGCCGGCTACTTCTCTCCTCCCAGCAGGAGATGGTTGTTTACAGCACACACAACTCCACTTAGCTTCTTAGCTTAGCTTCCTTCATGGTCCAGCTGTTACACTACATACATCACAGCCAAACGACTAACAGGCTAACAGGCTAATGACTAACAGGCTAATGACTAACAGGCTAACAGGCTAATGACTAACAGGCTAACAGGCTAACAGGCTAACAGAGTCCAGACCCTGTGTATGAAGCAAAGCGTAGAACAACAGGCTGTGTTTCACCAGGCAGAATAAACTCTGGTGTTTAGGGAAAATCTGATGTGGTTCATGTTTCTTCTTTGTTCTGAGACCAAGAAATGAAAGTTTTAGAAAACCATTTGAAGRAAATGTTCCGGTCTCAGAAGGAGGATTTCCAGCAGAGCTCAGGTTTCTCTGAGGAACAGATTACCTGGCCCAGGTGTGGTTTAACATTCTTCACAGTTTTACTCCATCGTTGCCTGAAGCATCATTCCTGTGAATCATGTTTGCTTTAAATCCAGCTTCAGGTGAAACAGAAACCACAGCAGCAGATTTACAGTACAGRCTTGTTGAACTGCATTTCTATGAAAATGAGTTGAAGTTTGAACATGTGTGAGTGCAGAACAACAGGTAGAAGCTGCAGGTGGACTGAATTCTGCTCAGTCCACTTCACTTGGTCCTGGATTCCAACAACAGTTCAAAGAATGGACCCATGGAACCAGCCCAACAGCTGATAGGACCACACAGACCAGGGATTACTTCAGRGAACCTGTGTCAGGTCCTACAACTCAGAATTACAGGTGTTAACATGGTCCAGAGGCAGCGTGGGCTTCTCCAGGGTCCATCAGGGTTGGACCACCACACAGCAGAAACCTGGATCAGACAAATCCAGATTCCAGACAGGACCAAAGAGGAGCATCCTGACTGCTGTCAGCAACAAGAAGAAAGAAGGAGCCTCTGAAGGAGCCTCTGAAGGAGCCTCTGAAGGAGCCTTCAGCGGTCAGAGGGAACACAAACACCAGGTCAATGGGTCCACTGAGAAGCACGGAGGTGGTGGTACCATGCTGGAGTCTGGCTGCACAAACAGGTCAAGTACAGAAGCCCGGTTCCATGATGGTTTGGGTCTGGACCAGGGTTCTATGATAGTTCTGAGTGGAAACAGAAATTGTTCTACAGGTAATGTTGGTGGATCCATCTGGTTCTGTCAGCAGAACCTGAGTCAGAGGTAGAACCTCTCTCACCTGAGCTGCAGGTAAAACAACGTGACGATAGAGTCCATCACCTGAAGGTTCTGAGCAGCTTCAYGTCTACACTAGCAGTCAGCAGTAGCTTTCAGACAGTCCTGTTGAAGGTTAGTGACCCTAACCCTAAGCCAGGTGTGACTCACCTGTGCTCCTCAGCTGGATGCAGCTGTGCAGCTCCTCTGTCAGGACCTGGGGTTTCTGCGGCTGGTGACTCCACTATCACCTGCTGGAATGTTGCCGGGTTCCCGCCGGCACTCTGACTCACTGATCCCGCCCCCTCAGGACTGCACAGAGCAGCGTCAGGTGTGGGTCCACCTGCAGCACACCTGTCTGCAGAAAGYGAACTGTGCTCGTCTTCCTCCCCGGTGCTGGCTCTGATCCCTGTGGAGCCTCCTCGGGTTTCAGCAGGGCTCCTGGTGAAAACAAGGAACTGGTCCTGCAGCTTTGGGGGCCACGGCTCTCGGATTCCCTCCCCTTCTAGATCAGAGGAGGGCAGTGCAGAGTCACATTCCTTCATCGTGCTCACCTGCAGAACCTGTGGGGCCGGTAGCTCCTCCTTCTCAGGTGCTGCAGTTTGTTTCTCCTGACTCGGTGGAGTTCTGCCCAGAACAAAGTCACAGTTTTCTTTGGACCGACTCTGATCCTCTGAACCTCCAGGATTTTCTTCTCTGTTAGTTTCCAGTGGAGGACCTTTCAGGTGTCTCTCCTGTCCCAGGTGTCTGTCCTGTCCCAGGTGTCTGTCCTGTCCCAGGTGTCTCTCCTGTCCCAGGTGTCTCTCCTGTCTGTCCCCTGTTTGCAGGTCTTTCCCTCCTTCAGGTACAAGCACTTCCTCTCTTTTGTCCACAGGGAGCGTCTCCTCCTCCTCCTCCTCGCTCTCTTTGTCGTTGTCCTCCTGAGCGCTGAAGTAAACCTCCATCGTGCTGCCTTCATCTGATCCCACGCTCAGGTAAGACGGACTCAGAGGTCCGTTGCTGCCATCGGTCTGGCTCAAAGGCTCAGGGAAGCCCTCCTTGTTGGGGTTCACCTCTGAATCCTTGGCTGGGATCATGTTGTCAGCAGGAGCTGTGATCACCTGTCTGACAAAGACCGCTCTGCGTCTGGACTGAGGAACCTGAGCTCCGGTCCCTGGGGACGAGCCAGGAACAGGAAGAGAAACCAGACCTGGACTCTGACACTCCAGCTCCAAACAGGACTGATTCAGTTCCTGCAGACAGGGCTGGACCAGCTGTTCTGAACAGGTCTGGTTCAGAGCAGACCTGGTCTGGATCTGCAGCTCAGAGGAGCGTGGGGTCTGGTCTGGAGAACTGGTCAGTTTTATGTCAGCTGAACAGGAACCAGCAGCAGGGTCAGGYGACCACAGGTGGGGTGGCTCTTCTTCCTGAGACTGGGTACTGGTTTGGGTTTCAGAGACAGGGTGGTCCACAGTCATGTGGGTCAGAGGGCTCAACACAAGCTCAGAGCTAAAGTTCTGGGGGAACAGGGTCTCGTACAGAGCTCCATACACAGATTCAGGACTGATGGGACAAGAACTCTGATCCCTGCTGACAGCTGGGGTTCCAGGTCCAGTCTCAGATCCAGGATCAGTTCTCTCAGTGAGGAGGACTGAAGGTTCCTGATAATCAGCTGATCCAAGTGGAGCAGAACCTGAGTTCTGATTGGCTGGATGAGAGCTCTGATCTCTGACAGCTGTAGTCATGGTACCAGTTTCTGGGGGACTGGTTTCTGTTGGTTGGGTCGGTGGTTCCTGGTGAAGGTTTGGTTCTGGAGCAGAACCTGAGTCCTGATAGGCTGGATGAGGGCTCTGATCCCTGACAGCTGAGGTCTGAGCTACAGTTCTAGGACCTGTTCTCTCAGTTAGGGGCACTGAGGGTCCCTGACAAGCAGCTGGTCCAAGAGGGTCAGCCCCTGACAYAGAACCGGTCCTGTTGGACCCAGGGTTCATCAGGAGGGGCTCAGGACCATCTAGGTGATATGATGAGGTGCTGCTGGTGTCGGCTGATGTAGTGAGGATGCCATCAGGCAGGTCCTGGTGGACTGCCATGGGATCCAGGGTGCCAGGCATGACCCATGTTGGTTCTGGTGGGAGTCCAGAACCATCAGGGACAGACTGGGGTCCAGCTGAAAGAACAGCTTTCAGAACAGGAAGCTCTTCTGTCTCTGTTGGAGCTGAGTCGTCCAGCTGCACCTCAGACACTGAAGCAGATGGATCTCTCAGGGTTTCTGTGACCCAGCTGTTGGTCAGAAGGTTCTGAGGTTCTGACTGGGAGCTTGATGGGAAACAGACGGTGGACTGTGATGGGTCTGAGGCCAGAGGAACAGCTGGTGGGATGTCAAAGCTCCYGCTGGTGTCAAGCTCTGGTTGAGACAAACTCAAGAGTCTTCTTGTGTCCTTCTGATCTGGATCCATGTGACGGAGGTCCACGGGGTTCTGTGAGAACATCCAGAACTGGGTCAGATTTACACACAAGACCAGCTGAGGAACAAATCACCATTTTATGCTGGATACAGATGTTGAATCCAGTAGAATAGAATAGAATAGAATAGAATAGAATAGAATAGAATAGAATAGAATA
>NW_013954256.1:27103-29603 GCF_001266775.1 Austrofundulus limnaeus
ACACACACACACACACACACACACACACCAATCAGGTGTGAGCGTTACACTCAGGCAGCATCAGTGCATGAACAGTCAGAACTAAGAGGTTCTACCCACAATGCTTTGCACACAATGACATGTCCTAAAATGCCAGAGGGTTAGGTTAGATTAGGATTAGGTTAGATTAGGGTTAGATTAGATTAGGGTTAGGTTAGATTAGGGTTAGGTTAGATTAGGATTAGGTTAGATTAGATTAGGGTTAGGTTAGATTAGGGTTAGGTTAGATTAGGGTTAGGTTAGATTAGGGTTAGGTTAGATTAGGGTTAGGTTAGATTAGGGTTAGGTTAGATTAGGGTTAGGTTAGATTAGGGTTAGGTTAGATTAGGATTAGAGGTTTCCAGCAGCAAAACACAGCTGGAATATATTCTGCAGCAGTCACCTGACTTCACACTGATAGACGACAGTCTGAGTTGTTGCTGCTCAGAAAATTAAGTCACCTGACTTCACACTGATAGACGACAGTCTGAGTTGTTGCTGCTCAGAAAATTATTCTGTTTTCACCTGATAAGATCAGGCCTCAAAGCCTCCAATGATCTGATCACCATGTGCTGATGTGGCAACAAAGTCTGTGGATTTCTTTTATTTTACCACAAGAGGCTCAGTTTTTACATTTCTGCCTGGGTGATGATACAATCTGACAACTTGTGTGTTACAGTAAATGTTTGAAAGCTTCTTCAGAAGCAGAACTAAAGACTGCTGTTTATCACAAACAGGAGGGAATTCCTCAGATTTGGAGTCTTTGTTCTGAACAGAGGTKTTGGCACCAGAACTTCATTCCAGGCTGTTAAAGCAGCGCTCCCTGAAACCAGGAGTTAGACTGGTTCAACATGATCTGCACAACGAGCAGCTGCTGTGTTCTGAAGGTCCTGCTTTTTGATTTTCACTTGTGTGAGTGTGAATCTACACGTCTGATTTCAACCACAAACTCTGCTGAATGAAAGAAACCAAAGCATCCAACTGAGAACATGTTTCTGCACAAACYCATCTGCAGCAAACACTTCCTTTATTCTTATATTTCATGATGCAACTCCAATTACAACTCAGACTGTTCAGTAAGGTTCATGAGTTCATGCAGCTCCAACAGGGTCAATGTCCTTCAGAAGAATGGAAAGTTTTTCTTCTTCCTGCTCCCTCTGCCTCCTCAGGAASTAATGAAAGAGTGTTTGTGATGATAAAAGATGAAAACTGACYGACTGATCAAATGTTAAAAGTTTGACACTTGAGTGAACCCTCAGTGTTATTGGGTAAAAACCCTAAACACAGTTCAGTCCCTGAAAGTCAAAGTTCTTCTGACTTGTTTGATTAGATCCGCGTTTCATTGGATCCGTGTTTCATTGGATCCGTGTTTCATTGGATCCGTGTTTCATTGGATCCGTGTTTCATTGGATCCGTGTTTCATTGGATCCGTGTTTGATTAGATCTGTGTTTGATTAGATCCGTGTTTCATTGGATCCGTGTTTCATTGGATCCGTGTTTCATTGGATCCGTGTTTGATTGGATCCGTGTTTGATTGGATCTGTGTTTGATTAGATCTGTGTTTGATTAGATCTGTGTTTGATTAGATCTGTGTTTGATTAGATCTGTGTTTGATTAGATCTGTGTTTGGGTTTTCAGGAAGGTGTTTTGTACAACCTCCTGTTTGAAGCCATTTAAGTTATTTTTTTGACACGTTTCATTCATCTGCTCCAGTAATCAAAAGCTGAATACATCTAAACCATCAGTCTTTGAGGACTCATCTATTCATCATTTTGTCACATCTGACCTGTGAAGCGTGAGAAGATCCTTATCATCATCATCATCATGGTACAGAAAGACCCCCGGGGGGTTCCATCAATCAAAGCTGAATAAACTGCTGAACTCCAAGCTTGACTAAAGTCATTTTCTTGTTCAGACAAGTTTCTGATCCTGTGAAAAACGAAAATGACTTCTCCAAAGACAGACATGAAAAGTCCCACTGCACACGAACACACCACATCCTTTCCCAGGTCAGGCTGGAGTTTACAGAAGGTCCAGTCACATGTATTAAACCAGGATGTTAGAAAGGCACGAGTTACTGCTGTAAGGTTCAGCTCTCTGTCAGAGGTCTCCTGCTGAGCCTGCTCCCCTGAGGCCAGGAGAAATCCTCCTATAATTACTGGTTCACAAACACATCATGGCATYTTAAGAAAGCAGGATTTCATCCTGAGGGCTTTGTTGGGTTAAAGAGAAACAGATAAATACCAGTGACTGATGTTAGAACATCATGTTCTGCCTCTAATCATCTACTGATGACCAGGAGGAACAACTGACTCATTAAAGTCATAACCTGTCCATCCATCCATACATCCATCCATCCATTTATCCATCCATCATCCATTTATCCATCCATCCATCCATCCATCCATCCATCCATTTATCCATCCATCCATCCATCCATCCATCCATTTATCCATCCATCCATCCATCCATCCATCCATTT
>NW_013954256.1:30107-32030 GCF_001266775.1 Austrofundulus limnaeus
CCATTTATCCATCCATCCATTAATCCATCCATCCATCCATTTATCCATCCATCCATTTATCCATCCATCCATTTATCCATCCATCCATTTATCCATCCATCCATTAATCCATCCATCCATCCATTTATCCATTTATCCATCCATTTATCCATTTATCCATCCATCCATCCATCCATTTATCCATCCATCTATCCATCCATCCATCCATCCATCCATTTATCCATCCATCCATCCATCCTCTTCCTTATGTCCAGGTCTCGGGGCCAGCAGCCTGAGCAGAGACCCAGACTCTCTCCAGCCACTTGGACCAGGTCCTAAAACAGTTCCYCTTCATTTATCATCAACATGTTTGATACACACCAGCTCCTCAGGGGGAATCCCAAGGTGTTCCCAGCTGAGAAACAGTCCCAGTATGCCACTGGTTTAAAACAGGCTCCTCACCACAGACTGAAGGAAAAACATTTAATCCTGGATTAAAACCAGGCAAGAAACTAAACAATAATAAAAGTTAAAGCTTCCAACTCAAACTGTTAAACCCTCAGAAACATTTGTCTCAACCTGACAGTCTAAGCAACACAACACAACACAACACAACACAATATATACTAATTTACTGTCATCACAACAGGCAGATGACTAAAAGCTGCAGACACAGCAGTGATTGGCTCACAGGTCACGGTTTGTCAATCACATGGAAGCTTGAAATGTTTGACCAATCAGGTGCAGCTCTTTGGAAAATTATTTCCAATAAAACTGACAATAAGAGGCAGTAACATGACAACATACTGGATTTTATGATCACAATGTTTTAAACTTTGTTGTTTCACTGCTCAGACAGCAGCTGTGTGTAGATTTATAACAGAAAACTGTTGTGTTGGAATACAAACGATGCATTAATTGTTGTTTTGCTCTGAACCAGAGCAGAAAAATGTCAACACAACATAATTGTTTTTATTTGTTCATTTATCACAAGTCATTTCATCATGACATTAAGTTGTGTGACCACACRTCACAGGTGTCCTGCAGCCCTGCAGGCAGGAGAACCATGTCAGACCTGTTGGACTCAAAGGTTCTGAAGCTGTGTGGGAGCAGATGTTTGAAGCCTGGAGTTCCTCTCAGCAGAACCAGAACCAGGCTGAAGTCCCTCTTAATGCTTCATGTTCTACATTTAACAGCCAGCTGCACACTGACATGTCAGCATCCTGCAGCTGTCTGCTGTTAAAAGATTTCTGTTTCTGTGAGCAACACATGAATTTATCTGAGCTCTATGATGGCAGTAATCATGTCACAAACTCACATCTGATGTTTGAAGAGACTTCCTCTGATTCACAGGTTTAAATCTGGATCAATCACAGGATTTACATCACAACAAGTGAACAACTGGCGCCCTCTGCTGGACAACCTGTGTGCTGCTTCTTCCTCTGTTGCTCTGGAATCTAAAGCCAGCTGAGATGAGCTCAGGATGAAGGATGAAGGATGAGCTCAGGATGAAGGATGAGCTCAGGATGAAGGATGAGCTCAGGATGAAGGATGAGCTCAGGATGAAGGATGAGCTCAGGATGAAGGATGAGCTCAGGATGAAGGATGAGCTCAGGATGAAGGATGAGCTCAGGATGAAGGATGAGCTCAGGATGAAGGATGAGCTCAGGATGAAGGATGAGCTCAGGATGAAGGATGAGCTCAGGATGAAGGATGAGCTCAGGATGAAGGATGAGCTCAGGATGAAGGATGAGCTCAGGATGAAGGATGAGCTCAGGATGAAGGATGAGCTCAGGATGAAGGATGAGCTCAGGATGAAGGATGAGCTCAGGATGAAGGATGAGCTCAGGATGAAGGATGAGCTCAGGATGAAGGATGAGCTCAGGATGAAGGATGAGCTCAGGATGAAGGATGAGCTCAGGATGAAGGATGAGCTCAGGATGA
>NW_013954256.1:32608-34086 GCF_001266775.1 Austrofundulus limnaeus
TGTGTGTGTGTGTGTGTGTGTGTGTGTGTGTGTGTGTGTGTGTGTGTGTGTGTAAAAGCTGTATAAAGTCAGGCTGAACTGAAGGTATCAGAGGAACCAGTTCTGCAGCTCAGAAACCAGTAGAACAGGAAGTTTCCAGCAGCTGACCTGTGACTTGACCTTTGACCTGGGAGAGGTGGAGTAGACAGAAGACTTCTTCAGAGAGGAGACGGGCTGAGCCTGGTTCTCTGCAGCTCTGAGGGACACACAGAACATCAGCAGTTAAAGATCAGCTTCTACTTACTGCTCCAGTCTGCCTCAGCTCTGGGACTTGTTGTAGCTCGGGGGGGGTCCTGGTGATGAGGAGCAGGGAGTCACAAACACATTTAAACCTGATGGAGCTTCTTTTATTTAATACTAGAAATAAAAAAACAAGAACATCTGGTTCCAGATGTGCTGGTTGACTCATTTACCTGAAACATTCTGTCCTCCAGCTGCAGTCCTTCTGATTTAACCAAGTCCCCTAACCCTAAACCACTAACCCCTAAACCTCTAAACCACTAACCTCTAACCATCTAACCCCTAAACCACTAACCTCTAACCATCTAACCTCTAAACCACTAACCTCTAACCATCTAACCCCTAAACCACTAACCCCTAAACCTCTAACCATCTAACCCCNCAGGATGAAGGATGAAGGATGAGCTCAGGATGAAGGATGAGCTCAGGATGAAGGATGAAGGATGAGCTCAGGATGAAGAGCTGCTGCTTCGTTCCATCAGAACAACCACAGGTTAAACAGTGAATAAACAGAACCAGAACCATGCAGGTTCCAGACAACCTCCTGCAGATCAGCTGAAACTGCTCACAGTGAAGCAGGAGCTCCTCTTCAGCCTTCATGTTCAGACCTCCATCATCACAGACATGATGCTTGGTTCTGATTCTGAACGTGATGTTTGTTCTGAAGCAGGAGAAACTCTTCTTCCTCATCATGAAGACCCCTGAGGGGTCCAGACAGCAGCAGCAGGATGCTTAAAGCTTTCCTCTAAAGACCTGTTGATCCTGCGGAGACGCTCAGACATGAGAAGTCCCACTGCACCTGAACACATCACAGCCTTCCCCACATAAAGATAATTAACAGATGATCCAAACGGACCACAGCTCCTGGAAGCTTCTGAACCAAACCAACAACTCTTTTTACTGAGCAGCTAAACTTTAGTCTTTATAAGTCAGACAAAACTAAACATTTGAAACTGAAAAACTCCTTTTGGACAGAAAATCATGTGGAAAGTTACAAACTGGTTTTATCTGCTAAAAGTTAAAGAGTTTAACCCACAGAGTGAAGAACTTTTAAAAAGGTTTTAAATATAAACGTGTTTCAGACAGACCAGGTTCAGAACCAGATCCACTGGATCAATAAAATGTTCTTGTTCTGTAGATAATTCTTACAAATAAAATTAATTAATTAAAAAAGTCTGTTAGTGTGTGTGTGTGTGTGT
>NW_013954256.1:35086-36813 GCF_001266775.1 Austrofundulus limnaeus
TTATTATTATTATTATTATTATTGATGGTTTATGGAGGTTATTTAGGCCTTTATGTTTAGAGTTAACAGAACAAAATGTTCAAATCTTAGAGAAACAAACATCTGTCAGTCAAACAGGCTGTCTGTCCTCAGACACATTTCAACAGGAAGCAGAAACAAAAGCAAACAGTCACATGCACAGCTGTGTGCACGTTAGTCAACGTGCACACAGCTGTGTAGCCAATGTTGACTAACGTGCACACCTCCTGTCTCCCTACACAGAACATGAGGAGTGTTGAAGGTTGTGCAGCTGCAGAAGCTCAAACAGAGGATTGTAAAGCAGCAGGTCTCTGTGGAAAACAGTCACTGAGACTGTCTACATCCTGGTGACAGAGGACAGGAAACACTGCCTTTAACAGGAAGAAACCTCCAGCAGGACCAGGACCAGGACCAGGACCAGCTGGGTTGGAGGACAGGAAAGAAACCCAGAGTGACTCAGAAGAACTGGTCCAGGACTGGTCCAGGACTGGTCCAGGAGCACCTTCTTGATAGAAATAATGACAGTAACCATGTAGAGAAGACAGAGTAAAGACAGCAGAGTCATGATGACAGCTCAGTCTGCAGCTCTGACATGAACACAAAATAAACTGACTTGAGACAACAAACTTCGCACAACAGAAAAAAGGAAATTATTGGAAAAACTACAGTTTGTGGTGCTTGATGTGAGACCAGTGTGCATTGTTGAGGCTTTTAAAGAACTTTAGTACATCCTGGAGCCGGGCTACACCGTCCCCACAACAGCAACAGTGATGGACGTCCAGCACACAACATACTCATTATCAGACAACACAACACAGAAGTGTGCAGCAGTCAGGTCACAACACATATCTGGACCTGGCTTCACATGGACGCCTGTCTCACCTCACATTTCATCACTGAACACTGACGACAACAGAGGTGGTTTACAAACACAAAGATGGAGGACAGACACACAACAGATTACAGGAGAGTTTCTGTGCTCCATGAGCAGCTCTGATCAGCTCAGCCTGTGGCCTCTGTGCACAGAGTGCACTGTGTGGGTCACACACACTGCTGTGTATTAACACACACCTGAAACTGTGCATTAACACACACCTGAAACTGTGTATTTACACACACCTGAAACTGTGCATTAACACACACCTGAAACTGTATTTACACACACCTGAAACTGTGCATTAACACAAACCTGAAACTGTGTATTTACACACACCTGAAACCAGATCTCATGTTGTCTCATGTTGTCCCATGTTGTCCCATGTTCTCCCATGTTGTCTAATGACGTCTAATGGTGTCTCACGTTGTCTGATGTTGTCTAATGACGTGTAATGTTGTCCCATATTGTCTCATGTTGTCCCGTGTTGTCTAATGACGTCTAATGTTGTCTCATGTTGTCCAATGACGTCTAATGTTGTCTCATGTTGTCCAATGACGTCTAATGTTGTCTCATGTTGTCTAATGACGTCTCATGTTGTCTCATGACGTCTAATGACGTCTAATGACGTCTAATGTTGTCTCATGACGTCTCATGACGTCTAATGTCTCATGTTGTCTAATGTTGTCTAATGACGTCTAAAGACGTCTAATGACGTCTAATGACGTCCCATGTTGTCTCATGATGTCTAATGACGTCCCATGTTGTCTCATGATGTCCCATGTTGTCTCATGACGTCTAATGACGTCTAATGACGTCTAATGTTGTCTCATGA
>NW_013954256.1:37684-41989 GCF_001266775.1 Austrofundulus limnaeus
CTACAGGTCTACAGCCGTACAGCTCTACAGGTCTGCAGCCCTACAGGTCTACAGCCGTACAGCTCTACAGGTCTGCAGCCCTACAGGTCTACAGCCGTACAGGTCTACAGGTCTGCAGTCCTACAGGTCTACAGCTCTACAGGTCTACAGCCCTACAGGTCTACAGGTCTGCAGTCCTACAGGTCTGCAGCTCTACAGGTCTGCAGCTCTACATGTCTACAGGTCTACAGCTCTACAGGCCTACAGGTCTGCAGTTCTACAGGTCGGGTTCTGTCAGGTCCAAAGGTTGATGGTTCTTGTGGAACTCAGATGATTTAAGTAGAACTTGAACTGTTTCAGTCAGTTTTTATGTGCAGAGCTGACTCTTTGCTCCAACAGTCACTGACAGATGAAATGGTTCTGTTCCTCCTGACTGCAGCAGATCCAGTTTTCTCAGAACATAAAAGTGTGCTTCAGAGGTCAAAGGTCAGTTTATTCAGCAGCTTTAAAGCAAAGCCATCTGACATGTAGATGTGTTGTGGAACAACAGAAGTTTTAAAAAYGTCTGCAGAAACAAAGACAGGTTTGTTCTGGTGATGAGAGTTTCTCCTGAATGCAGCAGGTATGCAGAGAGGCAGGTTTGAGCTCTGAGTCTGACTCTTCCATCTGTCAACAAACGTCAGGTTTGATTGATAAAAGCCTTCCAGGGATTAGACCCATCCAGGCTCTGAATCTGCTTCAGATGTGAACCTGTGGCTGAAAACCTGAGGAGGAAACTTGTCTCTGTGCTCCTGATAACAGATGTTAGCAGCTGTCTGAGGCTGCTGGYTTTTAAAGGAAATGAATCAAACCATCTGCAAAAGTGTTTCAGGTGTTATTGGACCGGTTCTGATGTGGACCGGTGCCACTGGTACAGGTTCTGGAGTCTAATGTTGTTACAAACTAAGTACTCTTGTTTCCTTTTGTGTTTAAGTTGAAAAGAATTTAAAGAATTAAAAGAATTAAAAGAATGACATGAACTCCAGTTCTGAGGATCTTCTTTAAAAGATGAACTCTGTTCATCAACAGCTGGTTAGCTTTAAGTTTAGGTTTAGGTTTAGCTTTAGGTTTAGGTTTAGGTTTAGCTTTAAGTTTAGGTTAGGGTTGAAGACATCATGAGGAATAAACTCACTCAAAGAAGAAAGAAAACCAGAGATACAAGCGTTGCATGACCAGCTAGTTAACCAAAGTGTCTGTTCTTTACAAGATGAGGTGGAGGAGAACGAGTCCCTGAACTCACACCCTAAACCTTTTTACCCCCCATCCCTCATATTAACCTCAGACCCAGAAAAGACACAGGTGGTAAGGACGGATGCACGGGGGGTACCCCCAGTGTCAATATGTTACGAGTCTGACATGAGAGCATGTTGGCTAACSAGCTAGTTAACCAGCTAGTTATCCAGCTGGTTAAGCAGCTAGTTAACCAGCTAGCACAGCTCAGCCTGTGAGTTAGTCAGAGTTTGGGATCGTAGAGTAAAGTTTAGATCAGGACTAAAAATATTTGACCTGACCCGGTCCGAACCTGAAGACCCCGAGTCTGAACCTGATTCAACCCAACTAATTAGTTCTGATTACAGGTCTGAGTCCAGAGTAAATGAGTTAACATTTTGTTAAGTCATTTTATTCACCGGCAGCCATCTTTCCACAGTTAGCACAGTTAGCAGCCCTATGGTAACTGTATTAAGGTGAGTGATTTACACCAACAAGAAAACACTTCAGGTGCTGAAAACTTGACAGATTTACAAACTGGTTTATTCTACATGTTATTAATGGGATCTGTTCATGTTAAGACTTTAAAAACCATTTCATGGTGTAGCATTGTAACACGGTGTAGCATTGTAACATAGTGTGACATTGTAACACGGTGTAGCATTGTAACATGGTGTAGCATTGTAACATGGTGTAGCATTGTAACACAGTGTGACATTGTAACACGGTGTAGCATTGTAACACGGTGTGACATTGTAACATGGTGTAGCATTGTAACATGGTGTAGAATTGTAACATGGTGTAGCATTGTAACATGGTGTGACATTGTAACACAGTGTAGCATTGTAACATGGTGTAGCATTGTAACATGGTGTAGCATTGTAACATGGTGTAGCATTGGAACACGGTGTAGCATTGTAACATGGTGTGACATTGTAACACGGTGTGACATTGTAACACGGTGTGACATTGTAACACAGTGTGACATTGTAACACGGTGTAGCATTGTTTTAGTTGAACAGTTTCTGACCTGGACAAGTCAGTGTGTTGTCTGGACAGGTCACATGATGCACAGACTACAGTCTGCAGAAACTCATCAGCTTTAGTCCTGAAGCTCAGGTCTCACAGGGCTCTGCTAACAAACTGAGACGAGGTCTCATTTTAAAGCTGTGGAGTTCCCAGCTGACCCCTGCTGACCCCCCTGTTGACCCCAGCTGACCCCTGCTGACCTGACACAAAGCCCACCTGCTCAGGACTCTCTCCCTGCCTGACCTCTGATGACCCTTTGGACAGGTCTAAGGTGGACCCAGTACCAGMTGGGTCCAGCAGCAGGTGGACCTGGACCTGTGCAGGCCTGATGTTCTCTAAGCTAACASAAGATCTGCAGTAAAACTGATTTTAAACGAATAAAACCAATAAAGTCAAATCTGACCACTTTATAAAGATGTGTTGTTTGTTGTGAAAGACTCACAAAGTTAAACATGTTTCCTGTTCAACACAAACATGACAACAAAATGTCATGAAGTTTAAAAACAGATTTAACTGGATGTAAAAACTGTAACAGAATTAAAGAGACATGAAAGAAGTGTGAAGAAATGTGTTCATTTGTTACAACTTGTGTTTGTGTTACATGTTGTGTATTTGTGAACATGTTGTGTATTTGTAAGTGAACATGTTGTGTTGTCCTGCTGTCTGTGTGTGTGAAGCTGAACTATTTCTACTTCAGAAATCAAACTGAGTTCTGCTGCAATCAGCTCCAGCTGCACAAGTCAACCTTTCACACAACCAGAACCAGAACCAGAACCAGACCCAGAACCAGCAGCAGAACCAGAACCAGAACCAGCAGCAGAACCAGAACCAGAACCAGAACCAGCGGCAGCTGCAATCAGACCCACCTGTGAAGCTGATGGCTGACGTCAGCTGACCTGTCAGAGGAAGACCCGGTTCTGGACCTCAGCCGGACCTTGGGGAACCTGAACCTCTTCCTCTCCTCCTCCTCCTCATGGTTCTGCACGGAACGGCCCACCTGGTCCCGGTTCTGACCCGGGTCGCTCCTGGAGAACAGCATCTTCAGAGACTTCCTGTTCTTCGACATCCTGACTGAACCAGTCCAGAACCTGCTCAGCTGATCCGAACCTGCTGAAAGCTGCTCTCTGTTCACCTGCTCGTGGCGCGGCGCGCGCAGCTCCTGATTGAAGACACGCCCTCATTCACATGGACACGCCCACCGCAGCCGGACGCGCGCTCCTGTGAGTATTTCCCTGATCTGCTGGTAGAAGTTTGAAATCAACAGGATGATATTTGAGGAAAATAAAGATGAATATTTTATCAGACTGGAAAAACAAACTGACCATAAATTTATCCCTGAGCTGATTTAAACCTGTTCTACATGATGACACCTGTTCTACATGATGACTCCTGTTCTACATGATGACTCCTGTTCTACATGATGACACCTGTTCTNATGTTGTCCAATGACATCTAATGTTGTCTCATGTTGTCCAATGACGTCTAATGACGTCTCATGACATCTAATGACGTCTCATGACATCTAATGACGTCTAATGACGTCTAATAACGTCTAATGTTGTCTCATGATGTCTAATGACGTCTAATGTTGTCTCATGATGTCTAATGTTGTCTAATGTTGTCTAATGACGTCTAAAGACGTCTAATGACGTCTAAAGACGTCTCATGACGTCTCATGACGTCTAATGACGTCTAATGACGTCTAATGTTGTCTCATGATGTCTAATGTTGTCTCATGATGTCTAATGACGTCCCATGTTGTCTCATGACGTCCCATGTTGTCTCATGAGTCCCATGTTGTCTCATGACGTCTAATGACGTCTAATGTTGTCTCATGATGTCTCATGACGTCTCATGACGTCTAATGACGTCTCATGTGTCCCATGTTGTCTGATGTCGTCCCATGTTGTCTAATGACGTCTAATGTTGTCCCATGTTGTCTAATGACGTCTAATGTTGTCCCATGTTGTCTAATGACGTCTAATGTTGTCCCATGTTGTCTAATGACGTCTAATGTTGTCCCATGTTGTCTAATGACGTCTAATGTTG
>NW_013954256.1:44217-44835 GCF_001266775.1 Austrofundulus limnaeus
TAATGTTGTCCAATGTTGTCTAATGTTGTCTAATGTTGTCTAATGTTGTCTAATGTTGTCTAATGTTGTCTAATGTTGTCTAATGTTGTCCAATGTTGTCCAATGTTGTCCAATGTTGTCCAATGTTGTCCAATATTGTCTAATGTTGTCCCATGTTGTCCCATGTTGTCTCATGTTGTCTAATGTTGTCTAATGTTGTCTCATGTTGTCTAATGTTGTCTCATGTTGTCTCATGTTGTCTAATGGCGTCTAATGTTGTCTAATGGCGTCTAATGTTGTCCCATGTTGTCTCATTTATTCCCATGTTGTCTAATGGCGTCTAATGTTGTCCCATGTTGTCTCATGTATTCCCATGTTGTCTAATGACGTCTAATGTTGTCCCATGTTGTCTTATGTTGTCCCATGTTGTCTAATGACGTCTAATGTTGTCCCATGTTGTCTTATGTTGTCCCATGTTGTCTAATGACGTCTAATGTTGTCCCATGTTGTCTTATGTTGTCCCATGTTGTCTAATGATGTCTAATGTTGTCCCATGTTGTCTTATGTTGTCCCATGTTGTCTAATGATGTCTAATGTTGTCCCATGTTGTCTCATGCTGTCCCATGTTGTCCCATGTTG
>NW_013954256.1:45835-46951 GCF_001266775.1 Austrofundulus limnaeus
GACGTCTAATGTTGTCCCATGTTGTCTAATGACGTCTAATGTTGTCCCATGTTGTCTAATGACGTCTAATGTTGTCCCATGTTGTCTAATGACGTCTAATGTTGTCCCATGTTGTCTAATGTTGTCCCATGTTGTCTAATGTTGTCCCATTTTGTCTAATGATGTCTAATGTTGTCCTATGTTGTCTAATGTTGTCCCATGTTGTCTCATGTTGTCCCATGTTGTCCCATGTTGTCTAATGACGTCCAATGTTGTCCAATGTTGTCCAATGTTGTCCAATGTTGTCCAATGTTGTCCAATGTTGTCTAATGTTGTCTAATGTTGTCCCATGTTGTCTAATGATGTCTAATGTTGTCCCATGTTGTCTCATGTTGTCCCATGTTGTCCCATGTTGTCTCATGTTGTCCCATGTTGTCCCATGTTGTCAAATGACGTCCCATGTTGTCAAATGACGTCCCATGTTGCCTAATGACGTCCCATGTTGTCTAATGACGTCCCATGTTGTCCCATGTTGTCTAATGTCTAATGTTGTCCCATGTTGTCTCATGTTGTCTAATGACGTCTAATGTTGTCCCATGTTGTCTAATGTTGTCCCATGTTGTCTAATGACGTCTAATGACGTCTAATGACGTCCCATGTTGTCTAATGACGTCTAATGTTGTCCCATGTTGTCTAATGTTGTCCCATGTTGTCTAATGTTGTCCCATGTTGTCCCATGTTGTCTAATGACGTCTAATGACGTCTAATGACGTCTAATGTTGTCCCATGTTGTCTAACGTTGTCCCATGTTGTCTAATGACGTCTAATGTNGACTCCTGTTCTACATGATGACACCTGTTCTACATGATGACTCCTGTTCTACACGATGACACCTGTTCTACATGATGACACCTGCTCTACATGATGACTCCTGTTCTACATGATGACTCCTGTTCTACATGATGACACCTGCTCTACATGATGACTCCTGTTCTACATGATGACTCCTGTTCTACATGATGACTCCTGTTCTACATGATGACACCTGTTCTACATGATGACTCCTGTTCTACATGATGACTCCTGTTCTACATGATGACACCTGTTCTACATGATGACACCTGTTGTTCTACATGA
>NW_013954257.1:0-1884 GCF_001266775.1 Austrofundulus limnaeus
CTGTGAATGGGTACCTGTGAATCGTTACCTTTGAATGGGTACCTGTGAATGGTTACCTGTGAATGGGTACCTGTGAATCGTTACCTTTGAATGGGTACCTGTGAATGGTTACCTGTGAATGGGTACCTGTGAATGGGTACCTGTGAATGGTTACCTGTGAATGGGTACCTGTGAATGGGTACCTGTGAATGGGTACCTGTGAATGGTTACCTATGAATGGTTACCTGTGAATGGTTACCTGTGAATCATTACCTGTGAATCATTACCTGTGAATGGTTACCTGTGAATCATTACCTGTGAATCATTACCTGTGAATGGTTACCTGTGAATGGGTACCTGTGAATGGGTACCTGTGAATGGGTACCTGTGAATGGTTACCTATGAATGGTTACCTGTGAATGGTTACCTGTGAATCATTACCTGTGAATGGTTACCTGTGAATGGGTACCTGTGAATGGGTACCTGTGAATGGTTACCTATGAATGGTTACCTGTGAATGGGTACCTGTGAATGGGTACCTGTGAATGGTTACCTGTGAATGGTTACCTGTGAATGGTTACCTGTGAATCGTTACCTGTGAATGGGTACCTGTGAATGTTTACCTGTGAATCGTTACCTGTGAATGGGTACCTGTGAAACGTTACCTGTGAATGGTTACTTATGAATGGGTACCTGTGAATCGTTACCTGTGAATCGTTACCTTTGAATCGTTACCTGTGCATTGTTACCTGTGAATGGGTACCTGCTAATCATTACCTGTGAATGGTTACCTGTGAATGGTTACCTGTGAATTGTTACCTGTGAATGGTTACCTGTGAATGGTCACCTGTGAATTGTTACCTGTGAATGGTTACCTGTGAATGGTTACCTATGAATTGTTACCTGTGAATCATTACCTGTGAATGGGTACCTATGAATTGTTACCTGTGAATTATTACCTGTGAATGGGTACCTGTGAATATTTACCTGTGAATCGGTACCTGTGAATGGGTACCTGTGAATCGTTACCTGTGAATGGTTACCTATGAATGGGTACCTGTGAATCGTTACCTGTGAATGGTTACCTATGAATGGGTACCTGTGAATCGTTACCTGTGAATCGTTACCTTTGAATCGTTACCTGTGAATTGTTACCTGTGAATGGGTACCTGCTAATCGTTACCTGTGAATGGTTACCTGTGATTGATTACCTGTGAATGGTTACCTGTGAATCTTTACCTGTGAATGGTTACCTGTGAATCGTTACCTGTGAATGGTTACCTGTGAATGGTCACCTGTGAATCGTTACCTGTGAATGGTCACCTGTGAATCATTACCTGTGAATTGTTACCTGTGAATTGTTACCTTTGAATGGGTACCTGTGAATGGTTACCTGTGAATGGTTACCTGTGAATTGTTACCTGTGAATGGTCACCTGTGAATGGTTACCTGTGAATGGTTACCTGTGAATGTTTACCTGTGAATGGTTACCTGTGAATCGTTACCTGTGAATGGTTACCTGTGAATGGTTACCTGTGAATTGTTACCTGTGAATGGTTACCTGTGAATGGTTACCTGTGAATGTTTACCTGTGAATCGTTACCTTTTAATCGTTACCTGTGAATCGTTACCTGTGAATGGTTATCTGTGAATCGTTACCTTTTAATCGTTACCTGTGAATCGTTACCTGTGAATGGTTACCTGTGAATCGTTACCTTTTAATCGTTACCTGTGATTCATTACCTGTGAATGGGTACCTGTGAATCATTACCTGTGAATGGGTACCTGTGAATCATTACCTGTGAATCATTACCTGTGAATCGTTACCTGTGAATCATTACCTGTGAATGGTTACCTTTTAATCGTTACCTGTGAATCGTTACCTGTGAATGGGTACCTGTGAAT
>NW_013954257.1:2590-2845 GCF_001266775.1 Austrofundulus limnaeus
ATTGTTACCTGTGAATGGTTACCTGTGAATGGTTACCTGTGAATGGTCACCTGTGAATTGTTACCTGTGAATGGTTACCTGTGAATGGTTACCTGTGAATGGTCACCTGTGAATCATTACCTGTGAATTGTTACCTGTGAATTGTTACCTTTGAATGGGTACCTGTGAATGGTTACCTGTGAATGGTTACCTGTGAATTGTTACCTGTGAATGGTCACCTGTGAATGGTTACCTGTGAATGGTTACCTGTGAATG
>NW_013954257.1:4150-4816 GCF_001266775.1 Austrofundulus limnaeus
CTGTGAATGGTTACCTGTGAATCATTACCTGTGAATGGTTACCTTTTAATCGTTACCTGTGAATGGTTACCTGTGAATCATTACCTGTGAATGGTTACCTTTTAATCGGTACCTGTGAATCGTTACCTGTGAATGGGTACCTGTGAATCGTTACCTGTGAATGGGTACCTGTGAATCGTTACCTGTGAATGGGTACCTGTGAATGGTTATCTGTGAATCGTTACCTGTGAATCGTTACCTGTGAATGGTTACCTAAGAATGGGTACCTGTGAATCGTTACCTGCGAATGGGTACCTGTGAATTGTTACCTTTTAATCGTTACCTGTGAATCGTTACTTTTGAATTGTTACCTGCTAATCGTTACCTGTGAATTGTTACCTGTGAATCGTTACCTGTGAATTGTTACCTGTGAATCGTTACCTGTGAATCGGTACCTGTTAATGGTTACCTGTGAATCGGTACCTGTGAATCGGTACCTGTGAATCGGTACCTGTGAATGGTTACCTGTGAATGGTTACCTGTGAATCGTTACCTGTGAATGGGTACCTGTGAATGTTTACCTGTGAATCGTTACCTGTGAATGGGTACCTGTGAAACGTTACCTGTGAATGGTTACTTATGAATGGGTACCTGTGAATCGTTACCTGTGAATCGTTACCTTTGAAT
>NW_013954257.1:8507-8780 GCF_001266775.1 Austrofundulus limnaeus
ATCGTTACCTGTGAATGGGTACCTGTGAATCGTTACCTGTGAATGGGTACCTGTGAATCGTTACCTGTGAATGGGTACCTGTGAATCGTTTCCTGTGAATGGTTACCTGTGAATGGGTACCTGTGAATCGTTCCCTTTGAATGGGTACCTGTGAATCGTTACCTGTGAATGGTTACCTGTGAATGGTTACCTGTAAATGGGTACCTGTGAATGGTTACCTTTGAATGGGTACCTGTGAATCGTTACCTGTGAATGGTTACCTGTGAATGGTTA
>NW_013954257.1:10462-11754 GCF_001266775.1 Austrofundulus limnaeus
ATATTTAGTAACAGGTAGACAACAGTTGATTTCTCATTTAAAGTAGTTGAGATGTGTAAAGTCAGTGAGGTGAAGGTTCTGGCTGACATGGAGACCTCACACACATTATTTAAGAACCAAAATACCTGAACGTAAAGGAGTACTGTATGAAGTCAGGGAGTTATTCAGTGTCAAAGCTCTGCTTGTTCCTCATTTTATTTACTGTATTAAAGTCTGAGGTAAAGCTTGTGAAACTGTTACTAATCCAGTTTTTGTTTTGCAGAATAGAGCTGTAAGAATTATCGTGAGAAAAGATTACAACCATCCATCTAATACAATATTTTGTAAACTGAAAATTTTGAAATTCTATGATTTGATTGTTTATAATTTTACAGTTTCAGTACAAGTCTCACAGAAACATATTACCTTCCAACGTTCAGGTAAACTTTGTTAACAGAGAGTTATTCTTTAAGGATGTTCTCATGTAGTATTGGTTTGTAAATTATGTTTTGTTTGAATATAATCTGGGGATAAAAGGGCAGACATTATAAGATTTATTCTTCTTCTGCTAACTTTCATTTGATTTTGATTTGTGTATTTTCTTTGTTTTTTACTGTATATAATGATTTTTTAATGAAATGAACATTTTTAAACTGAATTGAATTGAACTGAATTGAATTGAACTTAATTGAATTGAACTGAACTGAATTGAATTGAATTGAATTGAATTGAACTGAATTGAATTGAATTGAACTGAATGGTTACCTGTGAACTGATGGTTTGGTCAGGTGACCTGACATCACCTGGCTGCAGGAAGTGGGTCAGAAACATTCTGATGATCCTGAAGGAACCAGCAGAAACATCAACAAGGTTCTGCTGAAGAATTACTTATWATACTCTATTTATTTATACAAATACACAGTATTTGTATAAATATATACAGTATATTATGTACGTTTTTATTTGTACAAATACAGTGTATTTATATAAATACATTATGTACTGTGTACATCTGTACAAATACAGTGTATATGAATAAATATATGATGTACCCTGAGGGACAGTGGACATGTTTGTTCCTCTGGTTTTGGACCAAACTTGGTGTTTTAGTGTTTCTGCAGGAACAGAACTGTTCTAACAGAACTGTTCTAACAGAACTGTTCTAACAGAACTGTTCTAACAGAACTGTTCTAACAGAACTGATCTAACAGAACTGTTCTAACAGAACTGTTCTAACAGAACTGATCTAACAGAACTGATCTAACAGAACTGTTCTAACAGAACTGATCTAACAGAACTGATCTAACAGAACT
>NW_013954257.1:13827-15797 GCF_001266775.1 Austrofundulus limnaeus
GCTGCAGGGTCTCAGACCTGCTGCAGGGTCTCAGACCTGCTGCAGGGTCTCAGACCTGCTGCAGGGTCTCAGACCTGCTGCAGGGTCTCACATCACTGGAACATGAGAAGGGTCAGAAGGACTGGAAGGTCCGGCTCACAGCAGGAGGTGGGCGTTTCAAGATGGCCTCCACAGAGAAGGACAGCGACTCGCCCGACGCCATCTTGTTCCCAGCTTTGCTCAGGAAGTCTTTGCTGTAGCGGTCTGTGACCTTTGACCCCTGACTGTCCCTGGTGGAGGCCTCCCTGAACTTGCGGGCCGCCTCTTGGAGCAGCTCTTTGCAGTAGGGGGCTGTGAGGTCTGAGGCGGACCCTGGGGGGGCTCTGTCAGTCCGGGAGCTGTGCAGCAGGGAGTGGAAGGAGCTGAGTTTGGAGGACACTTTGTCTCGGCTCAGTTTGCTGCAGGACGACTGTCCTGAGCTCCTCCTGGGGGGAGAGAAGGCAGAGCTGTCCTTCTGCCCCACCTGGGACACACTGGGGGGTTTGGGGTCAGGCCTCTGCAGGTCTGAGGAGTCCTGCAGGGCAGCCACTCGGGACCCCTCCAATTTCGCAGCCAGGGCAGCGGAGGTCTCCGTCTCTGGAGGCTGGCTCTCGGCGGGCARGGCTTTGGGCTCCCAGATGGCGCCGGGCTTCAGGTTCTGCACGGCCGTGGCGTTGAACAGGCACTGCTGGTAGAGCAGGGCGTCCCCCAGGCTGGGGGGCCCGCGGGGCCACATGACGAGGCCGCCTCGGGCCGGCTGCAGCGGGTAGTGGCGGTAGGTGGTGGCCACGCTGACGTTGGACGAGATCAGCTCCACGTTGGCCGGGCCGGACGGGTACAGGTCCACACGGCTCGGAGCCAGGAAGCTGCAGAGCTCTTTGGGCTGCGGCTCCACCGGAGCTGCCGGGGAGAAGGCCGTCTTGTAGGAGTTGTACTCGGCAGCGTGGTGGACCAGACCCCCGGGGAACAGCAGTGGACCTGAGGCTGCCTGGCTGCTCTCCAGCAGCTCCCGCTCCAACATGATGGAGTCCAGCTCCTTGTCGGCGAAGGCCCTCCTCTTCCTCATGCGGTCGCTGAGCGGAGGAGGAAGAGACGTGCTGGCTGGCAGGAAGGCATCGGGCTGYACCGGGCGGTACCCTGATGAAGACAACAAGCTGTCATGTGAGAGCCGAACACGTCTGACGGTTCTGACAGAACGTCCAGGAGTGGAAGCAGACCTCTACCTTCCAGGATGCTTTTAGCCAACATGGAGGACGGTCGCACCTGTCGCTGATAGATCCTCCTGTCGGCTGGGACCACCTTCACACACACACCTTTTTTATCCTGAAACAACAACAACAACACAAACTGTCGGCTGGGACCACCTTCACACACACACCTTTTTTATCCTGAAACAACAACAACACAAACTGTCGGCTGGGCCTCTTTAAACAACAACGGCCTGGTTCTGGTTCTGGTTCTGGTTCTGTTTGTTTGGATCACCTGTAAATTAACTAACATTATTTAACCAATATTAAATGTTTTATCATCTCAGGTAATTATTGAAATTTAAAGTTTTAAAGAAATGAATCCTGATGAAAAGAGGAAAAATATAAAATCATTTTTATCTTAATATTTAAAGTTTTAACAGAACAAACATGTTGGTTCTGATGTTTTATTTTTTATCTTAATATTTAAAGTTTTAACAGAACAAACATGTTGGTTCTGATGTTTTATTTTTTATCTTAATATTTAAAGTTTTAACAGAACAAACATGTTGGTTCTGATGTTTTATTTTTTATCTTAATATTTAAAGTTTTAACAGAACAAACATGTTGGTTCTGATGTTTTATTTTTTATCTTAATATTTAAAGTTTTAACAGAACAAACATGTTGGTTCTGATGTTTTATTTTTTATCTTAATATTTAAAGTTTTAACAGAACAAACATGTTGGTTCTGATGTTTTATTTTT